>NW_027248350.1:3168273-3355773 GCF_041260155.1 Ptychodera flava
TCTCAGACTTTCCGTAAGGAAACTTTGAATCAATATATTGCCTTTCAAAATCAAGAATAAATATCAGGGATCACCATGCACATTTTTTACTAGAGAGACAAATTACACAAAATTTACTGACTCTTGAAATTTACAATGGCGTGAATGGCCGCCATCCTAGTTTTAACTTTATGGGAACGAATGAAATTTTCGATTTCAACAAGAATTAGCAAGTGTAAATTTTAGTTACTTCTTGACTGGCTATGAGCTTAAAAATGAGCCTAACAAGGGGTGGATCAAAATGTACCAGTAACAGTTTAGAAATCCAAATTTCTGTCCCCAAGGCCCATTCTGCCTTAGAAAGGACTTTGACTATCACCATGGCAACATGACTTTTAGGTAAAGACATCCTGTGATGAGTGTATAAAATATAATTATAAGAATATCAGAGCTATAATTAAACTTGGCACTGAGTGATGTAGATTTTCTCCACACTATAGCTCACGATCTGAAAACTTTGGGAATATCAATTACGGGAATAATTTCATTTTTATACAATGTTACTGGTTTTTACATTTTTCAAAAATGTTTGACTCCTCATGATGATAATCGTAAAAATATTGAGAGAAAACTTACATTTGCCCTGATGCACTTTGTGAACCATCTCAGAATTCGCCTGACCCTTGACCTGCGATGACGGTGTTGTTTTGGAGCTTGCTCCGGCTCAGCTTGAACACTCAGGCTGACCTTGGCTTTGTCACTCTCTGAACTCAGACTTCCAACATCAATATTGCTGGGAGAGCACAACTGTTGTTCTGACTGCAGAAAATCTGTTAAAGGTGAAAATAATACCAACATATAGTGGCAATGTATTAGTTTGACGTACTGGGTTCTTGGTCATGAAATCCAAACCAGTCGTAGACACAATTTTCAAATCAAATGTAGGCATCCCATTTCATTCATTTTCTGGGTAGAGTTTGTGTCCTTTATTACATCTCATCAAGAAGCAAATTGAACTAATATAGGATGACTGGACCAGTTAAATTTGCCCTGAAATAGTCATTCAGGTACTTTATATATGTACCAGGTACATGACACATAGCCACATAAAATCATTCTTTTGTACAAGTATAATACATTTTGATCAAATAACGAAACTGAAATTGCTTGATGACAAGGCAAGTGTTTGATGTTCTCTTTTTTAGAATTTCTCACGGAGTGAAAGAGGATCGTAACCTTTACATACCTCCTGCACCAATTTGCTTGGAATCAACAAAACGGTCTTCAAAAATGCTGACACCTGGAAATTAAAGTAACACAGTAATTATAAATGGTGAACAAAACTATTATCAACAAACAAAAATAACCTTTAGTTGTCAAAACAATTAAGATAGAATGTGCTTTAGGGACAGATATTCAGACTCTCAAACTTTTACAATTCTTTTCTGATCTACCACTTGTGGAGGCTCACCTTAAAGCTCGTGGTGTAAGAAAATTTTGACTGTCTTAGTTTTTCCAGAATTTTATTTTTCTCCATAGAGTTAACACAGGGATGGCAGCCATTTTGGATTTCGAATATCGGTAAATCTTGAGTAATGTGTTTCACCAGTAGCAAAATTTGCACAGTGACACCAAATTTTTATTCTTGATTTTGAAAGAGAATGGTTGAAAGATTAAAAAATGAGTTTTAGCCAAAGCTTAAATCTTTCTCTTTCGAGGCGCGTACTACCTTAAGTTGCCACTTTACCCTGATTGCTGGGTCAGATTATTATGGACTATTCTATGGTTGGAAATTTACTCAACTGTTTACAGTGTACTTTAATTGTTCATCGATGATTAGTATAATCATATATAACACACATCTACCTAATATAATGGGGCTATACAATTATATAATATTCATATCATACATCACGTCACATAACAATAAAGTATACACAGGTAACAGAAGATTTGGAGTACACTGTTGATAAAAGGGACCACTTGAAACTTTAATACCTTAGGGATGGACCATTTGATATCCAGGGGGGAGGGTCTGGAGGATTGATGAGGTAGCATTATTTTTTTTACCTGATCCATTGTACATTTTTTCCACTCTCCCACCTTTTTTATTTGTCAAGCGCAATTCTCTCACTGGTTTTTATTGACATTAGCTGTGAATCTTTTTTTTGGAAATCTTCCAGGACCACCACCCCATCCCCGGATATCAATCGGTCCACCCCTTATAAGGGATATAAGCAAATTAAACAAACCTGGAGCAGCCTCTTGAATTGAACCAAGTGATTCCTCGCTTGTTATGTTCTCCGCAGGACTATTTTCCATGAGTGGTACTGAGGCAGATACTGCTGGGCATTGACTAGGATCAATGCTTGTTGCATGTTGGCGATGCCATTGCCCGGAGTCACTGTTGACGGAGCTGAGAGGTGGCTGTCGGAATTGAGGCAGATCCCTGGAATCTGAACCTGATTCGGCTGAGGCAGTATCAGGATTGTAGAGGTCTTCCACACTACTGGGGTAAAACAGCATGGCTGATGAGACAGATGTCATCGACTGATTCAACGGTGTTGATGTCATTAGGAAGACCGGGCCTGTGGAACTGGGCCATAATTCATCATCATCATCGTCGTCGTCAGCACAGTCATCAGAAGATGAGTAGCTCCCAGATGAAGATGTCGAGTCAACCTGCGCTGAAGACACACTGTGCTGGTCTGCTCTATCATCTTCACTGACAACAGCAGCGTCATCTGCCCGAGTGTCTTTGCCCTCTGTCGCTTCGTCATGACCAACATCAGTGACGCTTGTTGAAGCCACGTTCTGCTCTGCTTCAACACTCGCTGTCTCAGCCTCTTCCTCCTCTGACTCCAGGTCCTGCCCACCAATGAACTTCTCCAAAGCGAACATATAATTGATGCATGCAGTCAGATCCATGTATTGGTCAATGTCATAACACTGTACTTCCATATTCTGTTGAAAATGGAAACATGGTTGTATAAATAACAAAACGTATAGTTTGATAACTGCATCATTAATGCACCGATATTCATAAGATGGAATTTACGCAATACTTAGCTGTAAAAATTTTGTTCTTATCACTTATGTCAAAGAAAGTAAGAGATTACATTATAATTTGTCATAACACCACCTTGAATTCAGATATCACAGGCATAGATTTTGCAGTTATGTTCAACTGTACATTTTCACTGGTAATATTCCAGAAGTATTCCACATATTCTACATAACTCTTGCCGCATTGAATCCAGGATCAGAAAGTTGAAGGCATTTTGTCCCATGGATTGAAACTTTTGAACACTTTTTGGAAAGTTTGCTTTTTCATGTTATATTTGCTTAAATGACAGTAATAAAAATTTGCAATTATGACTAAGAATTTGCCATTTGACAATAACTCTTTGTGTCTATTCTTATTTCAAAGACAACAGAAGAAAGCGATATTTCTGATTAAACTACGAGAAATGAAAATGAAGTTGTCCATAATAAATTTCACAGTGAATTTCCAATGAGGTTTTTATCAGAGTACAAATCACCAGTCCACACTCAGGGTGAATGGATATAGTTTAAAAGAAAGTTATTGTGTCATCATTTTGAATGATTGGCAGTCTTGAAAACAATGTCGATCTCAACATCTCGGGATTGCTCTACCGTATGAAACTATCTTTACAATAAATCACAGAGGGAATGTTTTTGAATTTTTCAGAATGTACCTCAAAGACAGATACTTTGACTCAAACTTTTGTAATTCTTTGCTGTGATACCACACATTGGGGCTCATTTTAAGGCTCGTGGTGTAAGAAAAAATTCCACTTTCTCAATTTTTTGAAAATAAAAAGAAATTAATTTTTCTTCTTACCAAGAGTTAACACAGGGATGGCAGCCATTCTGAATTTCAAATATCGGTAAATCTTGGCTAACCAATTTGTTTCTCTAGTATCAAAATTTTCACGGCGACCACTCTAATTTTATTCTTGATTTTGAAAGAGAATGATTGAAAGATTCCTAGTATAAAGTTTGAGTAAAAGTTTAAGTCTTTCACTCTCAAGGCACATACTACTTTCAATCAGATTTGCAGGATTGTACGACACACACTGTGACCAAGAATAGAGCTTGACTGTTAACTCACCTTTTTGGAATCATCTGAGATTAGCTCGAACTTCAGGTACTTCTTTTTAATCTGAATTGAATCTGGAAGATTCTGTTCCACAAGCTCTATTGCCTTGAATGGCATTGGCTTAGGACGTTTTACACTCTGTAATATGAAATCAAAAATTCACCAGTTTCTTCTCTCTGGAAAATTCGCTGACAGATCTCTCTCTCCTTATTTCTCAACAGAAGTAAATCTGCTATACTGATGCATTTGTACTTAGTGACCGGCGAAAAACCTGTTCAGATAGTAAAATATACTCGGGGTGGATAATTTAAATGAAAAGACTCACTGTAAGCTTTCTGTCATAAGTTGTCATCTTTGAGTATTCCGGAAAAAACATGTATTTCTGACATAAGTTTACGATGACTGCGCGCTTTATAGTTTATACAAAATTTACAAAAACCCAAAAAGGACATATACATGCTGCTGCAGAATTTTGGTCTTATCACATCTGCACGGTAAACTTACCAGATCTGTGACGGTGATATTGAATGGAGATACCAGCTTTATGCAGCATTTCTTCCATTTCTTCGAAAGTCTCTTCTGTTTCATTGTAATTACATCTTCATAGACAACTTTTCCAAACTGAAAAATGTGAAAAAAGGCAAGAAAATTTTGTGACCACTTCGTAACTCATTATTATACTTAGAACCCTTGAGACCTCGCCTGGCTTGGCGCAGCGATCGTGTAATTTTTGACAATGACATTTAGCTTGCTATCTGCTGCTTAGCAACCGGTAATTCTCTAACTCGGATTTGTTTATAAAAGAAGTCGACTGTATGCAAATGCGTTACAAACGTTTCTCTATTTTTTTGTTAAAATTTTCATCGGATTCTGGAATAGCAAAGGGGGCGAGTGATTCATAAACTGACGTAGACCGACCGATGTAGTCATAAAAAGTTACGAGTTGCACTTTTCACAGATTGACTGAGAAGTGCAGTGCAGCTCTCGCGTCATGACCATTTTTTGTGCGATTACACAAAACCTCAGAAAAGAAAATCACAGATGACACGCCAGACAGCGCAGCTCGAAGTAAAGAATTTTAGAGACTATTTTACAAATTCCTGAGTAAAAGGTGCTGGTGACTACTAGTCTAAGGTAGCCGTGCTACGTTTCCTATTCAAAGTCAATACGTCGAGTCATAACTTACCTCGGTACATTCGACACATTCGTATCGTTTCGAAAAAGGTATAAACCCTGTTATCAGGCTTCAGCCCCGTTTCAATAAAAACAATCGTTACATTCGCTGAACATATATCCCCAAACAACATTAAAGACATGATCGATCATTTCCATCCGTCCTGATCGACGACAATATAGTACAAACAATCAATAAAATTGTGCACCTTCAACGCACACATTAGTGACCAAAGTTTACACTGCAGACGAAAAATACAAAGGGGTTTCCCTTGTTGGAATTCAGGACAGGACGTTCCATTTGATTGCGGGATGGCACCGGGTTTTCATAAACGATTGTTGGTTTGTGATTAGTCGGGAATCCTGTACACTTGTATCGTACATCTTCTACTAAAAATATAAGGGGTGGGGGTATTGGAGAAGAAAGTTTACATACTTACGTCAATTTTTTTTGAGACATTGCGTGCATTGTTCCCGTTTGGACACTGTGATACATTTGCAGGCCTAGACATTGTCAAGATAATTTTCAGGCGTTTCTCAGCAAAAAAGCTCAATGAATTCTCAGCGAGAGCGAGATGGGTCTTGCGTTCATCAAGATGTCACTTGAATGAGTATGTTTACTTGCTGTTCGTTCTACTATCTCCACGCCAATGTGACGTCATTATTACAGGAGAACATGCCGCTAAAGATTTGATTGGATTGAAGTTCGTGGGGCGCAACCATTATGTGGCAGGGGATTACACACTCGGTATCCGAGTTATCAAGCGTTCGAACGTGTCACCATAACGACGACCAGATGCCATGTGTCTCGCGTTATTTTGGTAGCGACATGATCATGCATTATATATACTTTCGCCCATACATTTTTAATGAGGTTCCTCTGTCAAATGGACATTTCAAGTTACAATAGTCAACAATGGTGATGCATCTACAGTCTTTAATTAAAAGGTTTGTGGAATTGTTAGGTTTTGTGATGTTGAAGAAACAAATCACCGAGTGACTATGCGCGTGTTCCTTTTCGTGTTCAACGCAAAGGGACCCATGACCAGAGGTTTCGTTGCAGGCGAAAAACACAGAAAGGGGTTTCCTTGTTGAAATTCAGGACAGGACGTTTCATTTGACTCTTAGATAGCGCTGCCATGGTTTTTCATGAAGGTACGTTGAATTTTTGTCGATTTTTGATCAGGGAATTCTTAAACACTTGTATGTTCTATCATACGAAAGAGAAAGAAGGGTATAAAAAAGAAAGTTTTATACTTACGTTGACTCGTTTGAGATGGTGGTGGTGCGCACATTGGTCCCACTTGGACGCGTACGCTGTAATACGTTCGCAGACATTGTCAAGATAAGATCGAGGCGTTTCTCAGACGGAAAAAAGGTTTTCTAAATTATCAGCAAGAGCTAGCTAGAGCTTGTTTTCATCAAGATGTCGCTTGAATGAGTATGTCTTCTTTGTGTTCTATTATTGCCAAGCCAATGTTATGTCAACGTATAGAACATAGCGCTAACATTTGATTGGGTGGAAGTTTGTGGGTAAAACCATTACAGTAACTATATAGAATGTGAAAGGGAACACGCATTACTCTCTGTTATCACCACGTCCGATCATACCAGCGTAACGTTGGCCAGAATTGATATACACGTGCGTCGCTCGTTTTAAGGGACTGGACACAAATTACAGGGGGGGGGGGTGGGCCGGTGTTTTTTGGGGGTGGGTCGCCATTTTTCGCGCAAGCATTTTTGAAGGGTCATAAAATTTTGTGCAAGCCTATGGGGGAGGGTCACCTTTTTTCATGCATCAAAGCTGAAATTGCATGTGCACGTTATGGAATACTGAAAAAAGAAAAAATACCTCCTGGCACTTTCATTTTCTGCCATTTCCATTTTCGGCGCGCCCTTCGGGCGCAAGTTTCAGGTATAATAAACAATGTATTGATGATCCAAGCAGCCACATTGATTTAAGTTGTTATGATTTCTACTTATTCAACAGGTTTACCAAGTTTTGTATTGGAAAAAAATTATTCATAGTTTCATCATAGACTGCCATGTATAGTGAATGGACATTTCAGTGAAATTCCAAAATCAAATTTCTTGCACACCCATTGACTTGAAACCACTCTAGTCTAATCATGAACATTAATACCAATATTTAAGTGTACATAAATGCACAGATTTTCCTATTTTTGTATTGGAAAAAAATATTCATAGTTTCATCATAGACTGCAATGTATAGTGAATCGACATTTAAGTGATATGCCAAAATCAAATTTCTTGCACAACCATTGACTTGAAACCACTCTAGTCTAATCATGAATATTAATACTAATAATTAGGTGTACATAAATGCACAGGTTTACCAAGTTTTGTATTGGAAAAAAATTATTCATAGTTTCATCATAGACTGCCATGTATAGTGAATGGACATATCAGTGAAATTCCAAAATCAAATTTCTTGCACACCCATTGACTTGAAAACTACTCTAGTCTAATCATGAACATTAATACCAATAATCAAGTGTACATAAATGCACAGATTTTCCTATTTTTGTATTGGAAAAAAATTATTCATAGTTTCATCATAGACTGCAATGTATAGTGAATCGACATTTAAGTGATATGCCAAAATCAAATTTCTTGCACAACCATTGACTTGAAACCACTCTAGTCTAATCATGAACATTAGTACCAATAATTGAGTGTACATAAATGCACAGATTTACCTATTTTTGTATTGGAAAAAAATATTCATAGGGTTTCACCATAGACTGCCATGTATAGTGAATCAACATTTCAGTGAAATTCCAAAATCAAATTTCTTGCACACACACGGACTTGTAACCACTCTAGTATGATCAAGAACATAAATATCAATAATCAAGCATACATAAATACACAGATTTGCCAAGTTTTCTATTTTAAAAAATTATTCATAGTTTCGTCATAGACTACAATGTATAGTGGATCAACATTTCATGCGAAATTCCAAAAACAAAGTTATTGTACACAGATGCACGTGTTACCACCCTCTTCTAATCAAACACAATTATGTCAATTATTCAGGGTCATATATACACAAATAGTGCATATTTTTAATTCTGAAATTTTTTTTTACAGTTTTGTCATAGACTCCCATGTATAGTGGATCAACATTTTATGCGAAATTTCAAAAACAAAGTTATTGTACACAGATGCACATTTACCACCCTCTTCTAATCAAGCACAATTATGTCAATTATTCAGGGTCCATATATGCACAAATACTGCAACTTTTTATTCTGAAAATTGTTTGACAGTTTTGTCATAGACTCCCATGTATAGTTTTGTTGTATAGTGGATCAACATTTTGAGAGAAATTCCAAATCAAATATCTTGTTCACATGTGCACTTGTGAACAACCCATGCTAATTAAGTATATCTATATCAGTTATTAAACATCTGTATATGAACAGATATAGCTAGTTTTATACTGGAAATTACACGTTCGTAGTTTCTTATAGTCGACTACATGTATAGTGAATCAACATTATCGATAAAATCTAAAAATTACATTTTTTGTACAGGCATGCACTTTTTACCTGCCACTTCAAGCAAAGTACATTTACATGAATATCACACATATTGATTTGATATTTTTTGGACAACGCGTTATATCGGCCACATTTTGCCTTCCTTTCGGGAGGGGCGACTTAAAAAGTATAGCAAGTCAGAAGGGGGTCTTTACACATTGCGGGGTTTTTTTGGGGTATTGAGTAACAGGGGAGGGTCACTTATTTTCATGCACGGATAAGGGGGAGGGTCACTAATTTTTGTGCATGAACTTTTGAAGGGTCACTATTTTTTACGCAGTGGTTTTTTGAAAACACCGGCCCATCCCCCCCTGTAATTTATGTCCAGTCCCTAATTTGGTTGAAACTTTTTGCCCTTCCCATATAAATTACGTACGCTGCACTCTTAAAAGGTGCATTTTAAGTTACAACATTCAACGATGGTAATGCGCGTGTCGTCTTTCATTCTTTTTTTAATTTTAGTTATTGTATGTTATTATTTGGTATAGTTTTTCTTTGGTTTAAAAAGTTACATTCTATTGGAACTCGGGAAGACAGACCGTGTGCATGGTCGAAGGCGGAATCTGTGTAAAGAAACACGGAGACGTCTTAACTGGCCCATTTCGGCATTTGTTTACCCTGAAACCCGATCAAATTTCTGGCGAATTGTATTTCGCCACTTTGGCGAACGATGTTTTGTCAAATCTGATTTCCTTTCTTGAATTTTGGCGTCGTGGTGAATAGGCAGCAATAAGGCAATGATAACCAACAAATATAAAAATTGCCAAAAATCTACCACTGACATTTTCACCATAATTTTTATACATCCTGATAACAATACCCCAATGACCCTTTAAACTACGGTAGATTTCGGGGAAATCGAATGTGCCGATTCTGAGAAACAAATATTGTGACCGAGATAACAAAAATATGCGAAAAAATAAAAAAAAAAAGGTACAACTTGGCAAGTTTTGCTATGATTGAGCACACTCCCTACTTTAATTTCAGACTGACTGAGCACGCAATTATAGAGAAATCAATTTCTTATCAAATTGAAAAAATATAACCAAAATTTCATGAATAAAGGACAAAGCTATGAAGAGACCAATACACATCAGTCAACCTAAGGTACCTACACTGTACATACATATGTTAAAAGTAACCCAAGTGGGAGTTATTGAGATTTTACCAAACTTTGCATTTTTTTTTTTGCTCATTTGCATATGTTTGAACACATTCCCGTCCACAGTTCAGCATGCATCTCCCAAATACACAGGTGACAGACATGTAAAGTAATTCTTGAGTGTTTTTGCGGTTGGACGAGGGAATTCAATAATTAGATATTTTGCATATTTTTACCAGAAACAGCAAAATTTTCCAAACATTACAATATTGCAAGTTTTGTCACGATTTGAACAAAACAGATACAGATCATCTCTGCGAACCTTCATATCAGATAAAGCAATTGGACAAGACCTTTCAGGGTAGATTTTTACAACCAAAACAAGGAAAATGAATACAGAATTTTGCTTTTTCTCCTCATTACATATTTTTGACACTAATATATTCATGTGAACAAATTCACATCTAAACTCCTAAGTTCACCTGTGCAACAAGTATTAAGACAGCGGGTGCAGCAGTTTTCAAATTCCAGTGCGTTTCATCTAGGTACCGCAACTCAGCGTATGAGATAGACACATTTCACCTTCAACACAAACGATAAGCTGGGGTATTACGACACATTTGAAAGTCACCAACTCATTGATTAATTACAGTATAACCAGCATGGGGCAGCCGCTCTGTCTAGACTGATAGATACACTTGACCTACAATGTGTGGCTGTTTAGTTAGTTTCTGTTGAGAAGACCTTCACCTCTTGAACTCTTTGCTGAAATTGTAAAAGAAACAGTTACATTGCCAAGTCTAGTCAACTGTTTATCTCTCAGTCCAGACAGCGGCAGCCCCATGCTGGTTTACTGTAATTAATCGACCAGTCGGTGGCTTTGAAAAGCTTCCGTGATACTAAAGCTAATCCTGTGTTTTGTACGTGGATTGTGTTCGTCTCATACGCTGAGTTGCGGTACCTAGGTGAAATGCACTGTATTGATGCTGGACATAGATACAAAAATACATACATACATACATAGAGATAGATACACACATGAATACATACATACATACATACATACACACATAAATATACTCACATACATACATACATACATACACAACTACCGGTATACACATACAGATGCTACAAATTTATGATGTAAACTCTCTTTGGAATACATATTCATATTACAAATTAAAGTCCTTGCAAATTTTTTTTATTACCAAAATAGACTGACTAACAAGTGTACCATCAAAGTTTTGGCAAACTGCACCCAAATGTCTCCATCCTTAAACATTTTGGATTTCCCCCAAAAGAAGTTTGGTTTTGCACTTCGAGTAATCAAACTTAACTCTTATCCCGAATGTTTATTTTGCATTTTCAGTTTATAATGCGCATGTGAAACAATACTCTCCAGTGATCTCTCTATCTATTTCAAAGTTTACAATTATCTATGACAGTATATCTGTATTTTAATATGTCTTACAAGATATGTTAGCATTTATATTATATAAAAATTGTTAAGATTCCCCACCTATCAATTTGCCACATGGCAAAAACTAGTGACAGGAACAGTGTGAAACAAGCAGTTTGTCTTTAATGACAAATGCACACAAATAATAACACAAAGTATAAAACTCTGGACCTGAGTATGGGCGCTACTGTCAATCACGAAGGCTGATACATCTGGAATACACTATCAATGTCTGAAAAGATATGACTTCAATTGGTTTGCGATGCATCACAATTGTATTAAAAGTAAATGATTATAATGTATCCGTTGAGGGGGTACTCCCATTGAATGGTGAATGTGCCTCCTGAATGCATCACTTTTTATAGAAAAAAATTCCCTGAACATGGATTACTTTTCATGTGGTACATGTAACGTGACTGCTTGCTTATATCCCTGAGAAAATAATCATTTCGTGTAAAAACTAATAAAATTGAGACAATCTTATTATTGCATTGCACACAAGTGTCTCAGCAATGGTTACACAGTATTTATTTGCAATGGCAGCACCAATGACAACAGTTAAAGGGATAGTCATCGGACCTGCACTCAAAAGTCGTATGTTACCCACACGACCAATGTAAACACTGTATCTAAGGGTGCTTGATGAAAGTTTAAACATGTCTGTCATACTTTAAATTGTATAATTTAAATATTATAGCAATGATGATAAGGTGCATCTAGATATTGTGCATGAAATACATTGTTTGTAAACAAGAAACTCGCACAGGCGCAGTTCTGACAACTGTTTCCCTAAAGGAAGGCGATCTTCATGCATGTACGGTAGATGCATCACATCGATGTGGCTGCAACATTTCTATTTCAAACATGTTTTAACTTTTACTAGTTGCCAATTTACCGGTACCTTAGACACACAGTTTAAATTGTACATTGGTCGTATATGTCCCATACGACCTTTTCGCCAAGTTTTGACGACCCCCTTCTAAGGTGGTAGGCTCGGCTAAACTAAAAGACTTAAACTTTTCCTAAAACTTTCTCCAAAAAATCTTTCAAATTTTACGTGTTTTGTTGACAAAGTCAAATAAATTTACATCAACTTCACAAGCACTGATGACAATATATCGCTCTCAGAATAACAGTAGACACATGTAAACCAGATCCTGGAATGGGTAGATCCGAAGCAGAGGACTTAAAACTACACTGCATGGTCAAAGAATACAACAGGAGAAACTTGCAAGGGATGATCAGGAAGATGACTTTGAACATGATATTGACATCCTATAACAGTCATTTTGTAGGTACATCAGAAGCTGGTGCATAATGGTGTGTACATGTAACCATGCATGTACAACGTGTGTGTGTTGACAAAAACTGATGTTTTGAGTTTGAGCCCTGAGTACACATATTTATATTGCAAATTTTTCTTGTTTTTCAAAGACGAGCGAGCATTCACGCTATTTGTCGATTTAAAATCATACATTAATTTCTTTTGACAATGCAGTAAAACTGCATTCGACAGTTTACAATGTTAATCTATTTTTTGACCACTCTTTAAATCACTTATGGTTAAAGCCCCACCAGCTGTACCGGTAACTCTTGAAATTTGTTGGCCTCAAAATATCTTCCTATTCTCTCTTAGTTTTTTTCTGTAAATTCTACCTCTGAAGGGATACTGACTTTTACTGCATTAGGAATCCATTCCTTTGTGAAACATTTGACAAGTAAATTCAAATTTTAATGGCCATTTTCATTTCCCGCCATTTTCAAAAATTGGTAATATTACAAAAGAAAGAGAACACACAATGTCACAGATGGAAAATATCACCCCTATGCATTACACTGGCCTATTCCGTGCAGTTAATTGAAGATTTCAGTACAGATATGCCCAGTATCCACAGATTTTGCTCTTCCGCATGGAGCTGCGATTTAATGTTTGGGAAAACATTTAGAATCGCAGTGTAATCTTTATCTTATTCAAGATTGCATATACATTGTACAGCCCCGAGGGTAGTTAATACTAAGTGTATACACAATCTTAATAATACATTCTCACCAACTTATTGAAAGTAAAACATTGAGTAAAATGCTAAAAGATACAGCTAGCGAGGCTGTAATCCATTACCAATCTCAAATTGCCAGCAGTGACACACTGTACAGAGACAAAGTTAATATACTTAAGAACATTTCATGCATGTTCTGATGACCTCTACTTTGAATGTAACTTTCAAAACACTGTTCAAAAACTATTGCAATTTCCACTGCTGCTGTTCGGATCAGAACATTACACAGCTCTGACCAATAAAGGCATTAAGATCCCATCAGTCTTTGCAAGACAAAACACTAATCTGTTTTGTGGCTTTGAACATGTTTCTTCAGCCTGTACCTGGTTCTGAACGTTTCACCACACTCCTTGCAGGCAAACAAATTCTCGCTCGAGTGGGTCTTCACGTGTGATCGCAAATTACACAGGTTCACAAAACTTTTACCACAGTCCTTGCATGCGTACCGCCTTTCATTTGTATGCATTCTGATGTGGTCTTTCAGGGAGCCTCTCTGTGTGAAAGCCTTGCCGCAGATATGGCACACATGCGCCCGTTCGTTTCTGTGTATCTTCTGATGAGTCTTCAGTGTGGACTTTTTCCCAAACTGTTTACCGCACTCCTGGCACTTGAATGGTCTCTCCTGGGTGTGGCTTTGCATGTGTGTCTTTAGCGTGGCCTTTTCTTTGAACCGCTTGTTGCACATCATGCACTTGTACGGTCTCTCGTCTGAGTGTACGACCTGCAGGTGCCTGATCTGGTTGCATCTGTATGTGAAGGCTTTGCCGCACTTGTAGCACACAAAGTCTCGTTTGCCAGAGTGTATCCTTAGATGTGAAGTCAGGCAGCCATTCCTTTTGAAGCTCTTCCCACATTCTCTGCAAATGAACGGTCTCTCATTATTGTGGACCAATCGGTGCTGTTTGAGGTTCCTCTCCCATCTGAAAGTGTACCCACATTGCTGGCAAACAAATGGTCTGTCGCATTGGAGATCGGTTGCCATTTCTATTGGATGAGTATTGAATTTGCTCATGTTTTCAGTTTTCTCCTCGTTTAAATCTGTACAGCGTCCTTGTTCAGCCACCTCACAGTCTGCTGATAAATGACAATAGTGCGCAAGACTTCCAACGATGATTGCAATCTCTGTAAAGACATATTTTACCATATTAGTACTATTCAAGGCCCAGTAATGCCAACTTTTGATCATTTTTTCCCTAGTTTCGGTTTTGATATCACTCGTAATTGCTTGTTCCACTCCCCAAAGCATGTTGGGGTCACACAGTATTCAGCTTGTGAACTCAGCCTGTACATGCATACACTGCACTAAATGATGGCTGTTAATTTTCGGTCCAGACTAGAATTCAATTGTACCCAACATTGTATTCAAAATTGTATTCAAATTGTATTCAACATGTACAGACGTTATGTTGACAAGCTACGTGGATGTTGTGAAAATGTTTTTTTTTTTTTCAGAATAGAACAAGAACTTGCAACTGACATACAAAATTAAAATGGTGAAAAAATCATCAAAACTCAAGAGTTACTTGAAGGATGGAAAAACACTTACACGCTGTAAGAGGACATACTTGTTTCAAGAAAAATGTTTGATCCCCTGTTCTTTAGGTTTTCCGCAGAATTCACAAAGACAGCTGTTATGAGCATTTGCAACCCAATCTCACAAGTTCTCAAGTTCCACATGAAAATTGTGTGCACTAATGACAAATATATGCAGAGCTATGAGTTCACACCCTGTCTTACCAGATGTGTGTATTCTATCCATGGATACTATAATGTATGAATAATGAACCAGGGTATTATCTGACGTCTTTTTCTGTAAAACATTACAGAGTCAAAAGTGAGCAGTTAAAATGTTAAAATTTGACAAATTAGTCTCTGATTTACACAGGAGAAATGACTGACCAACATTCATAAAATTTTCAGAGAAAAGCTGGTGTTCCTTGATGCACTGAGATCAGAAGTTGCCAGGAAAGCCAAATAAAAAAAAAAATTGTGTTTCTGGTAAAATGCCATCAACAATTAAGGGTAGGCGGGTCAGAAGAACTTTTTTTATTTTTCAATTTGATGGCTTATATCAATAAAATATGGTAGAATTAAAGAGAATTAACTTGAAATATTTCGAAAGTGCAACAAGTCATCGTTGATGACAAAGTCCCCGCTTGTCCATTTTGTTATAACCTTTGGTGTCTAGGTACATATAGCTGTGGTCTTGGTAGCTGTGGAATGACATTGATGCAACGGGTGCATCAGGCCTGTGACTTGCATAATAAAGTAATCTGAGGAACGTTCAATAAATGACTCATCTCTGCCAGTAATGACCACTGAAGGAACTTTTGATTATATCACACATAACGATGCCCTCACTGCGTCTAGTGTCATGATGGCACATACCATATACATGGTTTGGTGGAATTTTCGAAATGGTATGGGATCGGGTAATTTGTTGTTATCAGCCATTTCGGATCATATAATGAAACAAATTAGTGTGCACAAGAATGCAGCCATAGTATTTTATCTTCGTATCACGTTTGAACAAATCAGTCCATCGAGACAGTGACCTATGTTTATGTTTCAAAGACATAAAAAAATTACACCAAAATTGAAATCAAATGTCTGTCTATTGACCATATGGATCAGAGCAAAGAATTAGTAGACATGCATATGTATGCCATAGCACTTTATCGTTGTACCAAGTCTCAACAACATTGGTTAAGGAATATTTGCATATGATTAAACCTCAAAGACATGAAAAAATCCAAAAATGACCATCTGGCAGCGACATTGGAAAAAAATGACAATCTGGCAGACATATTCGAACACGTCACGAAGTACCGGTATGCCACAATGCTTGATCTTTGTGCCAAATTTGGACAAAATGGGTGTAATGACCTTTGAATTACGCTTCAAAGACATGCAAAATTCCAACAAAAAGGCAGTTCTGCAGCCATATTGGATCCTATCGCAAGGTAATTGATACATGCATATGTATGCCATAGTGCTTATCCTTTGTGCCAAGTTTGAACAAAATCGGTTCAAGAATGTTTGAGTTATAGTTCAAAGACATGAAAAAATGGCAAAAAAATGGCCACCTGTCTGCAATATTGGATCATATCATGAAATAAATTGGTGTTCATATGAAGGGCATAATGTTTTGCTTTTGTGCCAAATTTGAACAGAATCATTTCAAGGATGTCTGAGTTATGGACCAAAGACATGAAAAATCGCAACAAAATGGCCGCCTCACGCCCATATTGGATCGTATCGCAATATAATTCGACATGCATATGTAGGCCATAGTGTTATGCCTTTGTGCCAAGTTTGAACAGAATCTGTTCAAGGATGTCTGAGTTATGGTCCAAAGACATGAAAAATCGCAACAAAATGGCCGCCTCGCGCCCATATTGGATCGTATCACAAAATAAATCGACATGCATCTGTAGGTCATAGTGTTATGCCTTTGTGCTAAGTTTGAACAGAATCTGCTCAAGGATGTCTGAGTTATGGTCCAAAGACATGAAAAATCGCAACAAAATGGCCGCCTCGCGCCCATATTGGATCATATCGCGAAATAATTTGACATGGATATGAAAGCCATAGTGTTATGCCTTTGTGCTAAGTTTGAACAGAATCTGCTCAAGGATGTCTGAGTTATGGTCCAAAGACATGAAAAATCGCAACAAAATGGCCGCCTCGCGCCCATATTGGATCATATCGCGAAATAATTTGACATGGATATGAAAGCCATAGTGTTATGCCTTTGTGCTAAGTTTGAACAGAATCTGCTCAAGGATGTCTGAGTTATGGTCCAAAGACATAAAAAATCGCAACAAAATGGCCGCCTCGCGCCCATATTGGATCGTATCACAAAATAAATCAACGTGCATCTGTAGGTCATAGTGTTATGCCTTTGTACAAAGTTTGAACAAAATTGGTTCAGCAGTGTCTGAGAAACTGTTGATGACGGACGGACGGACGGACGCACAGACGGGACCCAATCTATAAGTCCCCGCCGGACTTCGTCCGCGAGGAATAAAAAGAATATAGGGTCAATGGGGTAGGTCAGGTTATTGAAAACTGATATATACCCTTTCATTTGGCCTAATATAATAATTGGTAACTTTACTGTGAATTTTGATTTGCATAGCAGAAGTGACCAAACCACATTAACGAAATTGTCATAAAAACGTTGGATATTATGATATTTGTATGAATTCAATGTAACTGAATTTCAAATGTGCAAATTTTGGATAATGGATGATGAGCGAATAGTTACACTTTAAAATTAAAATTAATTCTTACCACTGACAGACAACGCTTCATTGTGATACTGTTTAGTTAACCTTTCACAGGCTGCCACAAATGATTCCATTATTTCATGTGATTTGTCCAAGATTCTGATTTCCTGGAAGAAGTTTGAACACTCTGAAATACGAGAAGGGGAAGAGCATGCGCGTGTTTATGCAGTGTGTTCACACAATGTGTAGTAACAAGTATTGTTTCTTTACATAAAGTTGGAGATATTGCCTCATTTATCTTGCTGATGGCCGGCCACTGGACCCTTGACCGTGAATCGCTGGTAAACCAACGGCGTGGACATCACGAGAGCAAATTTTGTTGCAGTTTGTGAGCGATTGAGTTATTTGGATAGGCATAGAGCGGAATCGAGCTGATTTCGGCCGAAAATAGTCAGAAATGGAAGTTTTTGCGCGGTCAAAATCGTGACCGCGTCCACCGGATTTTTCTATGAGAGTCAGCAGGGCTGTGGTGGGAGGCCCGTATAACGCCAAGAACACACACTGCACCACAGGGCCTGGCGAGAATTATGTATAAGTTATGAATATGATCAATAAATGTCTTGTATTAAACTATTCTTCATTATACAATCACCTTCATAATCACCTTCATTAATTTGTTCTGTCGATCACTGACGCGGGGGGGGGGGGGCTTATCGCCCTGACCAAATACCTCGTTAGCAGCTCATAAGGTAGTAGCTACTACCTTATGAGCTCGTTAGCATGCTGCTAACGAGGTATTTGGTCAGGGCGATAAGCCCCCCCCCCCCCCGCGTCAGTGATCGACAGAACAAATTAATGAAGGGGATTAGGGAGGGCAATTAACAGATATAGACTGTTTTCTTTGAAATACTACACAGGGATAGCTAGCGTATTTAAAGTAATAGGCACACACTAGACACAGGTAAGGCTTGTATAATGAAGGATAGTTTAATACAAAACATTTATTGATCATATTCATAACTTATGCACTAATAATTCTCGCCAGGCCCTGTGACTGCACACAGCACGATACGTAAGATTAGCATCACACGCAAATCTTAGCTGCAAAATTGTAGCACTACGGTGAGGCGGTCGGTGAGTTCACAGTCGTTTGGAGAGCTATTCAGCGCTGGGACTATTCGCCCCATAGACGAGTATACAGAAGCGAGAAATACCCCTGTGGTGAGTTTTGGTCTCTGCGACCTCGCTCACCAGAAGCGCTACAATTTTGCAGCTAACGCAAATCTATGAAACTGTATCACATGGTGTGTATAGTACATAGCATCATGCATGACTATAAATGATACAATGAAAGAGTTTTGACAGCGACGTAAAAAGGGGACCTCGGCCTGTATCGGGAGAGTAGGATCACAGTCGTTTGGAGAGCTATTCAGCGCTGGGACTATTCGCCCCATAGACGAGTATACAGAAGCGAGAAATACCCCGCTTCTGTATACTCGTCTATGGGGCGAATAGTCCCAGCGCTGAATAGCTCTCCAAACGACTGTGAGTAGGATAGTAGTACCCACCGGCTTGGTCCAGGCCTGTCAAAGCCATACTTGATATGTAAATCGATTACACCCCAACTGCAACTCTAGCGATAGCGACCTTCGATGTCCTGTTTGATTATGAGAATACGTATATACCGGTGGCTGCCATGCCCCTTGTATTGACGTCGACGTCCACTTCCGTGCAAGCTGACATGGGATCCGGGGATACTTGCGAGCATTGTGCTGATTAGATCATTGTCACCGGCAGCAGCGAAGGGCAACATGGCCTTGTATTATGCTTCAGATTTATTCCCATTCCATATTTTAAAATCTGGCTCGGTCTTGTTATGCATTCCAGTTAAAACGAAAATGTAATCGCGCATGTTGGGGACCCCCGCACATACCGACAACTTTAAAACAGGAAAAAATGGATCACAGCCCCTAATATGTTGTGTTGAGATATAAAGTGAAATTATGCTTCCGCACAATAACCGCTGGTGGCGCTGTGACAGACTCTGACGTTTACAAGCCCCAAATTTTTCAGGCGCTCGGGCCTGATATATATGTACATGTATTTTAGAAAAGCAATAAAAGTGTGTTGGTTACTTTACTCCTAACCCTTCGATCGACCTCGGCTGCACTTACATTTGCATTGTAAAAAAAAGTATATTCCTTAGGGTTTAGAGTATATCAGAAGAGGTGCTTATCCAAACCAACTTTCTTAAAAAATATCTTTTCGGGGTCGTGTTAAATAAATTCTTATGCTTTAGTTCCTCCCCACGCCCAGCAGCAGCTTCATCCAGTGTTTGTTGAAGTCTGCATCTTTGAGTTTCGTAATTTTTGCCTTACCACACTCCCTGAGTGTGTTGTTGAGCAATAAAGTAAAGTAAAGTAAAGTAAAGTAAAGTAAAGTAAAGTAAAGTAAAGTAAAGTTCAAATATCCAGAAAGAATACCAACCCTCTCTCTGACTCTTACTGACCTCTTACAACACCTCTCAATGTACGTGGGTACAAGTCTGTGGGAAACAAATCCCGAGTGACCATTCACAGTTTGGTGATGACACCGTCGGTACCGTCAAAGTTTTGACCAAGCTTCATCCAAATGTCCGAGGCTCCATCCTTCACTGTGAGTCACCAACATTTTGTATTAATTGTTTTCCCAATCTGAAATGAAGTTTGCTTTTGCACTTCAAGTAACCAAAATTAACTCTTATCCCTGAATATTTATCTTGGCTTTTCGGTTTATATTACACATGTGAAACAATACTCTCCAGATATAATCCTTTCGCTTATACAATGGATACATGGTACAAGTTGCTGACATAAGGGTGTCTAGATGTGAACCGTCTATTATACTCATGATAGTACCAGCATTTTTAGACAGATCTTCAGTTGAATTCTCTGCCGAACTTCTGTCTGCAGTTTGCAATTTTGATAATCAGCTGAACTAGTAGCAGCACACACTTAAACCCATTAAATGACCTCACTGCTAAAAATATTTTTCTTACAAGAAATTTTTTCTTAATATGAGACAAATTTTCTTCAAATAAGAAAAATTGTAACAACGTTTTCGAGCAAGATCTTATTTGGTATTCAGCTGAACAAGTAATAAGTAAATCTTTCTTGATTTGAGAAAAATATTCTTGATTCAAGGAAAAGTATTCTCAATATAAGTTTTGTTAAGAAATTGTTAGTCATTTAATTTTGCTAACAAGATAAAATTTCTTATATTAAGGAAATCATTATCTTGATTTATGATCATGCTAACCATTCAAGCAAGATATTTAGAGTTGGCTGAAAGTGGCCAGGCAAAACAGTGATATCTCTATCTATTTCAAAATGTACAATTCTTGATAACAGTATACATGTATCTGTATTTTAGTATGTCTTACGAGATATTGTTAGCATTTGTAATACAAATTGTTAAGCTTCATCACCTATCAATTTGCTACATGGCACAAACTAGCTACAGGCATAGCATGAAACACACAGTTTGTCATACAATGTATAAAACAAAAAAATATAAAACTCTGGACCTGAGTATGACCGTCACAGTCAATCCTGCAGGCTGACATAGAGAAAACTATGGGAGCAAAGTTTTTCGACAAAATGTCACATAACCAGCCACATCCTGTGTTTATTATGCACATACCTAATTCTGGGCTTAATAATAGAGCTATAGTTCTGATTTTTGGTATGTAGGGATAGCTATGGGATACATTTTTTTGACAAAATATCACGTTACCTTGATGACCTTTGACCCCAAATATACATATATATCCATAACTCAGTAACCATGAGGGCTACACCCTTCATATTTTGTATGATGGGAAACCTTATGACGCCACAACCTGTACCTCATTAGTTATTTACATATCTAATTTTTGGCAAGCCAATAAAGCTGGAAGTCTGATTTTCGGTATATAGGGATAACTATGAGATACAATTTTTTTTGACAAAATATTATGTGACCTGGCTGACCTTTGAACCCAAATATACATATATGGCCATAACTCAATAACCACAAAAGCTACACCTTTCACATTTGGTATGATGGGAGACCATATGGTGCCATATCCTGTACCTTATTAATTATGCACATATCTAATTCTGGGCAAGCCAATAGAGCTAGAGGTCTGATTTTTGGTATATAAGGATAACTATAGGATACAATTTTTTTGGCAAAATGTCACATGACTTCGATGACCTTTGAGCTCGATTTCACAAATACTACTGTAGCCTTTCATCTTTTTTGCATATTTATTTCTCTATTGCGCCTGTGCAGACAGAAAGATGGTAAACATTTTGCAGAATTACTTAATCATCCCAGAGTTGGCCAGTATACACAAGAAGATATAAACCTACTTAAGCAAAAGGCTGATGAATTTTCTGGTCAAGCAGATAAATGTGAAAATGCAATTCACTTGTATACTACAAATGTAAATGTTGAAAAAAACAATGAAGCAATTTTCACTAGAGTGCTGACAGAGAAATTACGGTGGCTCTCCCGCATTCCAATGCAGTAAGCATAGGTTATCGCACGAGTAACGGTGCGTTTACGGTTGTTTAACTTTTGGTCATCAGTTTGTAAAAGTCATGAGGCCGCACCCTCGCCTGTTAATTTGGGATTTCCTCGAGCCCACCCCCATAAATAAACGTTAGTGGTCAGAGTGGAGTCTGTTATTTCTATTATATAATCAACAAACCCGAGAAAACCTTCAAAATTTGCGAAATTTTCGGAGCGAACGACAACTGGGCCACAAAACTGAGCAATACGCGATGCACTGTCATGTGTGCTTTAAAATATTTGCAGATCTGGAGATATTTTCAGAAAAAACTATTTCAAATTGGCCCACAAGTGCTCCATTTTATTTTGTGATTGATTATGTTTGAGCTGTAAAATACGATACTGTGAGTTGTTAATCTTATTATTCATATTCACGGGCATGGGTAAACAGACCATTACTGTGTATTTGTGGTCAGTCACGTGGTTCAGATGGACCAATCAAAATGCGACAGGCAGGGCAATAAAGGGAAAGTGGCTTCACACATCACTCATCTCGTCTTGTATGTGCTTTGGTGTGTTTAGTGTCTGAAATGTTTTGGCTGTGAAAATTAACAAACGAATCGTTAATTTTAAAATAAGCCATGGCGAGACGTGGGCGTAGTCAGATGTGTCTTTGACAAACTTGACTCTTTTTATCCCCACGTTTCGAAACCAGAGCGGTCTCTTCCTCAGTCGCCTAAGATGATATCTTTATTGTTTTATGTCACGTCGATATTGTTGATCTCCTGTTCTTCTAGCAATGAAGCCAGAATATTTATGTTTGGATCGTCATGTGTTCGTTCGTTCGTTCATTGACTTGTTCCTCATACAAAAATGCCGTGGACTTGGCCTGTATCAGTATATCGCTAATGTTTGGATTTCTTTTGTATGCGATGATCGGTTGTTGTGGAAATATTTCATTCAGGCTTTGTGTTTCGTCCTTGTCTATGTGTTCCCAGTTTTGGCACATTGCTGCTTTTATAGCTTGTGTTCTTATATATATTGTTGCTATAATTTTCGTTGTGAAGACTAGTGTTTTCTTTGTTTCTTCGTTTGTTCGCTTGTGTTCTAGTTGCGTAACTCGTGCGGCGACCTGTGCTTGCGATGTGACTGGAGATTTCCTGTTGTTTTAGCCATGTTCGATTAATCTTGCATAAAGTGTATTGACCTTTGAAACAGTCATTTTTGTGTTGCAAGTTCTGATGTATCTTAGTGTTTCGCCTTTGATCAGGCTTTTAAAGCGTAGATTTCAGGTGGCCTGATGTTTTATGTAAGAATTCAAATCTGCCGATTTGTGTTCTTAGTTGTATGTGGAGTCCATCGAGACTTGTGTTTGAATTTGTCTTTTTTTGGTCAATTTGTGTCGCATAATCTATTGGATTTTCCTTCTCCTAATGTTTGCGTCTTGTATGAGATGAACTCTGTGAGGACTATTTGGTGTTGGGATGAATTTCAACCCTTACCAGTGCATTGATTTTTGCTGTTGTTAACTTGTGTAATGATAGATTTTGATGAATCTAAGATTCGTGTTGTTATTTATGTTTATGCTATGTTCGGCATTTGTATGGAGTTTCATTGTGTTTGAGATAATATGGTTGTTGTCTCCTCTAATAACGTCTTTTTCTGGCAATTTTGTTGTTTTTTCCTGTTTCTGTGTTTGGTGACACAGTATTGTGTAAACTTGTATTTTGCATTTGTGTTACGGTAGTTCTTGTTTGGAGAATTTGCTGGCCTTGAAAAAGGCCGTCTGCTATGGGTTTCAAAGACAGACCCGATTCTGTTCGTCCCTCTGGACGTTTGTGTTTTGGGTTGTGTATAGCCTTTCGTTTGGCCAATAAATTATTCGGCTCTGGAGGCATTTGGTTGTCTTTCGTGTTGTGGGATCTTGACAACTGTCAGTCTCTGTTTATTGTTTGGCGATGAATGTCTTTCTTGTTTGGCTGTGCTGTGCTTGATGCAGTGGAATGTAGTCAAAGCACAAGGTGACAAATAATTTGTCACCGTGGTGCTCCGATGTTGTCACTTTTTGATGATAACAGCACTAGGTAGTGGCCTGGTAAGTATGCTTTAAGGCGTACTTGTAGGCTCCCTGGTGTAGTTTATGTGTCGCAGAAGCTTTTTAATGCTCCGCTTTGTTTAGTTGTCGCCTCCTGTAACGAGTAGAGTGAAGCAAGTCGTATTGCAAGACTTCCTGATCTTACCTACTATGACGGGTTGCGCTATGCTGGTGTCGGACTGACAGCAAATGACTGGAGCGTCGATCATGGAGGTAGTAGAGAAGGAGTCACAACTAGGCGGAGATCAAAGGGACCATGTGTTTTGCCGCTGTTTGCCTTACAAACTACTCCATTAGCACCAACGGGACTTGCGAACGCGTTTTCTCGGATTTAGTAAACAAGATTAAGTTCGTTCGGGGTCGTTCGGGTGTTTCGGCCGTCCCTCGGCAGTTGACAGATCTTCAAACATGGTGTCACGTGTCCAAGCGTCGCGTCGGGAAGTTCGAGTCGTTCCACTGATTTTGATGTACACGATGTTAAAGAGGTCGAGGAACAGATAATTGAGGAAGGGAGCTTTGGTATCTGCAAAGGCGCGGAAACTGAGTTGATCATAGCTTGCGATTACAAAAAAAAATGACATACATCGTAGAGCAGCTTTGTTAACACGCCAACTTTTTCCAATCCAGTTCTCGTTCTTGCCGTGTTTTATTATGTTGTACTGGCATTAATGATAAGGTTAAATAGAAAGCATAGCTTTTAACTGCTACATCCATGACTTTTATGAATGGTCGCGATATAAAAACAACATGTACGATGCATTGAAACTGAAAGCGTCGCAGCGTCGCCTATGGCGTCCCTGGCGTCGCGTCATAAACACCGGGAAACGCTACAAGTTTAACCCACGCTCACGGCAGTGCTGCAGTCCGCTGCACCATACTCAGTACATGATTAAAAAGTTCGTGATCAGAACTTTCATTCTAACAAGGAAAGGTTCCTGCGATCGAATGTAAAGTATATAAAAAACGACGTTAAAATTACCAAGATTTTGAGAATGAAAAACTTAAATTCCTTGTAACTTCACTTTTCGTGGACGGAACGTGTCGGTTCTTACACTATCATGACGCACTTGACCCAAGCTACGCAAATACAGTCTTTGCGCATGTGTTATGACACTGTGGAGAAACTGAGTCGCATTAGCAAACCTAGGTTAATTTCACTCGGTTCGGTTGCGAAGGTACCGTCGGCAACGCAGATGGCGGGAAAGGGGTTTTAAACAAGAACATAAAGGGATTAAACCAATGGTGAACAATAGTAATAAACGTAATTATCTCAGTTGTGACTCCTTCTCTACTACCTCCATGGTCAGATCGATGTCGGTCTCGTCTGGTTTGGCCCATTGAATGCCAATGTCGATCAAGAAGGCCTAGGACATAGCTTTCGTGCCGCTCGTAGTGAGATATATTGAAATCGCTTGTATTTGAATACTATTTATCTTTGTGTTAAGTCGATTGTGTTTGACTTCTCGTCATTTTCATTGGTCGACTTCTCTGTTTTACTTGCCTTCTGATTGGTTGATATTGAGCGTTTGTGATTGGTTATTTTGTTGTTGACTTTAGCTCGTTTGTTCTGTCGTAAGATCCTCGTGTCGCATATAAAAGCTCTGAGGAAGTGATGTCTCCATATGTGATAATATGGATAATCTGGTTCTGTAGTGCCACGGAGTTTTATTGTGTCATCGTTGATGGATACCCATGCACATGGGCAGGGTATTCTCGTGCATGCCCTCTTTCGTCTTAAACTTGCTAGGCAAGAATAAGTTGAGAAATCGCAGTGTAATAAAGGGAAAGTGGCTTCACACATCACTCATCTCGTCTTGTATGTGCTTTGTGTGTGTTTAGTGTCTGAAATGTTTTGGCTGTTAGTGTGAAAATTAACAAACGAATCGTTAATTTTAAATAAGCCATGGCGAGACGTGGGCGTAGTCAGATGTGTCTTTGACAAACTTGACTCTCTTTTTATCCCCACGTTTCGAAACCAGAGCGGTCTCTTCCTCAGTCGCCTAAGATATATGTATATCTTTATTGTTTTATGTCACGTCGATATTGTTGATCTCCTGTTAACGTTCTTCTAGCAATGAAGCCAGAATATTTATGTTGGATCGTCATGTTTTCGTTCGTTCGTCATTGACTTGTTCCTAATACAACCAGATATGAACTGTAAATGCTCACGTGTTTCATTATATATTGAAGTTATGTGTAAATTTGAACCTTTGCCACATGTTTGCAACTTCATTGAAATTATTATGATCAACATAATGAACAATAATCACCGCCGATTAATTCTAAAAGGTCATGAAGTATACAAATATGTAATTAGCTGAAATAAAAATATTAAAGTAATTTTACTGCTCTTATTGTATCACCACTTTATCTAGCAAGTGTAATTACCGTTGGCCAAGTCCTTCAAGCCATATATGCCGAGCTGTGAAAGCTCATTAGATATGCAAATTATAAATAAGCTGACATGAAAATGTGAAATGACTTTCGATATTGTTTTGATCTAGTACCTGGTATAATCATCAATGTACATAGCATGTTTTGCCAACTTTGATCAAGTAAATCCCGGTATATATCCCTAATAAGCAAAGTTAATTAAATATGTAAATTAGGAAGTGGCTTTAGTAAAAATGCTTAGTGATTGTCAGTAATGTTGTATCATGGTATCTGCAATATGTGTAGCAATTTTTGTCAACTTTGGTCAAGTCAATTCAGACATATATCTCTAATTAGGAAAGTTCATTAAATATGCAAATTAGGAATTGGCTGAAGAGAAAATGCTTGATGACTTTCAATAATATTGAATTATAGAGTCTTTAATATACATAGTAAGTTTCATCAATTTTGATCAAGTCCATTAAGATAAATATACCTAATTATGAAAATTCATTTAATATTAAAATTAGGTTTTTGAAGTAAAAATGTCTTTTGACTTTCAATAATGTTATATCACAGTATCTTTGATGTATATAGTAAGTTTCAACAACTACAATCAAGTTAATTCAGATTTATATCCTAATTGGGAAAGTTCATTAAATATGCAAATTCGGAATTGGCTGAAGTAAAAATGTTTAATGACTTTCAAAAATGTTGTATCATAGTGGCTTCAATACATGTAGCAAGTTCATCAACTTTGGTCCAGTAATTTCAAATATATATTCCTCATTAACAAAGTTCATGAAATATGCAAATTAGGAATTGGCTGAAATTAAAACGCTTAAAGACTTTCAATAATGTTAAATCATAGTATCTTTAATATACATACCAAGTTTGGTTAATTTTGATCAAGTCAAATCAGACATATATCCCTAGTTGGGAAATTTCATTAAATATGCAAATTAGCATTTATCTTTCATGTCACCCTTAATGGCCCCCCCCCCCACTGCTGATATATCTTGGTGTGATCAACATTTGTAGCAAATCTCATCAAATTTTGTGTAGTTGTTTTAATATATATCAATTTTTTCTAAAATCATTAATTATGCAAATGAGCAAAAAGTATGCAAGCCAGACCCACCAAAAACTAATCAGTTCTTGCCATTTGCTAACTGAATATATGTACCAGATTTGATTCTGATCTGATAAGCCGTTTTTGAGAAAATGGACCAACAGACAGACAGACAGACAGACACACAGACGGACAGACAGACAGACAGACAGACATCGCTGCGACATATGCCCACGTGTGTAAACACGTGAGCAAAAAATGCCGTGGACTTTGGCCTGTATCAGTATATCGCTAATGTTTGGATTTCTTTTGTATGCGATGATCGGTGTTGTGGAAATATTTCATTCAGGCTTAGTGTTTCGTCCTTGTCTATGTGTTCCCAGTTTTGGCACATTGCTGCTTTTATAGCTTGTGTTCTTATATATATTGTTGCTATAATTTTCGTTGTGAAGACTAGTGTTTTCTTTGTTTCTTCGTTTATTCGCTTGTGTTCTAGTTGCGTAACTCGTGCGGCGAACTGTGCTTGCGATGTGACTGGAGATTTCCTGTTGTTTTAGGGATGGACCATTAGACCTTGGGAGGGGGGTGGTCACAATGAAATTGTGAAAATTTTTTTTTTACGATTGTAAATTTCTGAAATTTTTTTTTCCAATTGAGATTAGCTGTGCAAATTTTTTTTTTCAGAGTAAATTTTCAGATCTATAATTTTTTTAGTTCGTCGCTGTCTGAAGATAAAGAGGGCAAAGATGTGGTGCCAAGCACCACAAGCGGCCATGCAAGCGGTCACGGGGGGAGGTCAGGAGAGGGGTGTCCCCCTGCTGCCGTTGGAGCTTTTGAAAAATAGAGATTAAAATGGTGTTATTTGGTGGCACTTGGGGAGTATTTTTGCGGGGGGTGGTCAGGAGGGGGTGTACCCCTCCTGCCATTGGAGCTTTTGGAAAATAGAGATTAAAATGGTGTTATTTGGTGGCACTTGGGGAGTATTTTTGCAGGGGGAGGTCAGGAGGGGGGTGTCCCCCTCCTGCTGTTGGAGCTTTTGAAAAATAGAGAATACCAGATATGAACTGAATATGCTCACGTGTTTTACAACAGGTTCATTAATAGTAGTACGCTTCACAGAACAATGAGAACAATATGTTATCACTATATGTAGCAGTTTTTTTTAGACTTCGCACAGTACTGTCAGAGTTTAATCACTAATTACAAAACTTTATTTGATATGCGAATGAGCTGTCAATTAACTTGACACTGCTCAATGCTTTATGGGACAATTAGATATCCATCTGATCAACATTTGTAGCACGTTTTATTTAATTTAATGCTGTAATTTTAGAGTAATGTCACTTATTACAAAGTTCATTAAATATGCAAATAAGCCCTACATTAACTTGACACTGTTCCATGATTCAAAGCACAATTAAATATTTATCAAATCAATATCTGTAGCAACTTTCACCAAATTTTAGTGCCGAAATTTCAGAGTTATATACCTAATTACAAAGTTTATTAAATATGCAAATGAACCCTTAATTAACTTTATACTACTAAATGCTTTACAACACAGTTAGATATCTGTCGTATCAGTATGTGCAGCAGTGTTCATCACATTTGATGCAGTTATTTCGGAGTTATATGACTAATTATAAGACTTCATGGAATATGCAAATGAGCTAATTATTAACTTGACACTGCTCAATGCTTCTCAGTACAATTGGATATTAATCAGATCAACATCTGTAGCAAGTTTCATCAAATTTAATGCTTTAATTTTGGGGTAAAATCACTAATTACAAAGTTCATTAAATATGCAAATGAACCCTTAATTAACTTCACACAACTAAATGCTCTACACCACAATTAGATATCTGTCGGATCAGTATCTGCAGCAGATTTCAGCACATTTGGTGCAGTTATTTTAGAGTTATATGACTAATTACTAAACTTCATAAAATATGCAAATGCCTATTTGTTAACTTGACACTGCCAAATGCTTCTCAGTACAATTAGATATTTAACAAAACAATATCTGTACCCAATTTCATTGACTTAGGTGCTGTAATTTCAGAGTTATATACCTAATTACAAAGTTCATTAAATATGCAAATGAACCCTTAATTAATTTCACACTTCTAAATGCTTTACACTACAGTTAGATATCAGTCGGAACAGTATCTGCAGCAGATTTCATCACATTTGGTGAAGTTATATCGGAGTTATATGACTAATTACAAACCTTCATAAAATATGCAAATGAGCTATTTATTAACTTGACACTGCCTAATGCTTCTAAGTATAATTAGATATATATTAGATCAATATTTGTTGCAAGTATCATCAAGTTTGGTGCAGGAGTTTCAGAGAAATCTCACTAATAACAAAAGTTCATTAAATATGCAAATGAGAAGATAATTGACATGACACTCACAGTATCATCATAATGTTCTGAGATTGTCATCTGTGAAAAGTTTCATGAAATTTTGTGCAGTATTTCTTGATATATGTCTACACTGTCATTACCGTCTCCATAGGGAAAGCATTGTATGGAAAAAAACGATATTGCATAACTTCATTAATATGCAAGCCACACTAACCAAAATCTAATCAGTTCTTGCAAGTATCACATGGTACCTGTGTACCAAATCTGACTTGAATCCGTTCAGGCGTTTTTGAGTTATCGTGTAAACAGACAGACAGACAGACACACACACACACACACACACACACACGGACAGACAGACAGACATCGCTATGACATTAGCCCACGTGTTTACACACGTGAGCTAAAAATGGTGTTATTTGGTGGCACTTTGGGAGCATTTTTTTCGGATTACACATCTTCCTCTGAAACATGGTCTTCTTGCTCCTCAGTAGCTTCCTATAGTTTGAAAATTGACTATTTTGGTTTCCTGGCTTCCCTTCCTACTGCGTGGTGAAATGGCTTCATTCACCCCACCAAACATCATGCATATCTCATGATTTACAATTGATTTTGACAAGCTGAGAAGCTAAAATAAGCTAAATAATATAGTTAAATTTGCATATTTGTGTTTTTAGAGCAATTGTTGCCCTTTTTTGATCAAAACATCTATTTCTCTGTAGCAGCATGTCCAAATTGATTGGATGTGTATAGATGTGTTGAGATTTCAATATTTGTCTTTTTAGGGCAATTATATGCCATTCATGGTCAAAAAATCTGTATTCTCTGAAAGGGCTTGTCCAATTTCTTTGAAATTTGCTAAACAAAAACGATTATTCATGCAGATTTATTCAGTATTTGCTATCGAGAAACTTTCAAAGTTCAACCCCTTTTGTGTGTTTTTGTGTTGGGATTTGTTGGATAGATGGCATTCTACGTAGTGTATTGTTGAATGTTAAAACATGTGTTGCTGTTGTTTTTTTAGGCTGTTTTTTGAGAAAAAAGAATTGAAAATGCCTTTTTAAAAGCAAAATAATACATAATGACTTGATATGTTGTTTTATCATTATTGACGTGTTTCTACTTGTTCACCCATTCTTGCATTCATCATTGCAATAAAATGCTGTGAAAAAAATGAAACTGATGTGGCCTGCATCTGTTTACCTTGATCTTAAAAGGCAAATACAACTTTCTGTCTTGACAACCATACCATAGTTTCAATGTTTTACCTAGTGTACCTGCTTGGTTTGTACGCAGGAAACAAGTAGAAAACAGGTTCTATAATTTCATAATTTTCAAGTGATCAGAATACAAAAGTCCTGAAAAGATAAGATAATCACAACTTCCAGTATAAGGGATACAGTCACTCTAAATGTATAAATTAAAATTAAAAATGTTCCGGGAGGATGTACTAAAAAATACAGAAAGTTGCTTTCTGTCGGTAAAATCTAAAAAAAATTCAAAATTTTAAAGACTTTTGCAGATTTTTTTTACGCCTTTGTCTTCTTATTTATTTTTTTTTATTTTGCAAACTAGTTTGAAGATTTTTTTTTCCCTAACTTTCTGCTCTGAATTTTTTTTCTGTTTTTGACCACCCCCCTCCCAAGATCTAATGGTCCGTCCCTTAGCCATGTTCGATTAATCTTGCATAAAGTGTATTGACCTTTGAAACAGTCATTTTTGTGTTGCAAGTTCTGATGTATCTTAGTGTTTCGCCTTTGATCAGGCTTTTAAAGCGTAGATTTCAGGTGGCCTGATGTTTTATGTAAGAATTCAAATCTGCCGATTTGTGTTCTTAGTTGTATGTGGAGTCCATCGAGACTTGTGTTTGAATTTGTCTTTTTTTGGTCAATTTGTGTCGCATATGTATTGGATTTTCCTTCTCCTAATGTTTGCGTCTTGTATGAGAGAACTCTGTGAGGACGATTTGGTGTTGGGATGAATTTCAACCCTTACCCAGTGCATTGATTTTTGCTGTTGTTAACTTGTGTAATGATAAATTTTGATGAATCTAAGATTCGTGTTGTTATTTATGTGGTGTAATAAAGGGAAAGTGGCTTCACACATCACTCATCTCGTCTTGTATGTGCTTTGGTGTGTTTAGTGTCTGAAATGTTTTGGCTGTTAGTGTGAAAATTAACAAACGAATCGTTAATTTTAAAATAAGCCATGGCGAGACGTGGGCGTAGTCAGATGTGTCTTTGACAAACTTGACTCTCTTTTTATCCCCACGTTTCGAAACCAGAGCGGTCTCTTCCTCAGTCGCCTAAGATATATGTATATCTTTATTGTTTTATGTCACGTCGATATTGTTGATCTCCTGTTCTTCTAGCAATGAAGCCAGAATATTTATGTTTGGATCGTCATGTGTTCGTTTGTTCGTTCATTGACTTGCTCCTAATACAAACATACGGCCAAAGTCCCTGAAGCTACTATAGACATGGATACAAAATTAAGTATTTCCTGACTGTATGAAATCATCTCACTAAGGTCATCCTAGGGACATGTAAACCAAATATTAAAGCTGTCTGACCAGCGGTTTTGAAAAAACAAGCGACTCAACAGTTGACAGAGCTCTGCTGTGTTATGTAGAGAATAACCTTTTGTGACACATGTATTGATGAAGGTGGACATCTTTGATAGCTCATTTCAGGATGGCCTGACCAAAAAATGGAAAAACATTCCGTAAAAATACAGATTTGAATATTTCAGCAGACTATATTAGTCTACAATAGCAAATAAACGAGAGTTAATTACATTCTAATTAAAGTAAACAAGACTTGCTTAAATCAAGATTTACGTCATAAAAAAACAGCATATCTGTCAGGTTATAAAGAATCTTGAGCTGGTTATCTTTTAATATCAGTAGTTTCATCCTATTAACCAAGCACATTTTAACTTTCAAATTAACATTGTAAGTAAGTTTTGTTGAATAAGTTGAGACTGTACGTACTCAGAGAAAGCACACTAAAGAAACAAAGTTTGAAACTTAAGAAGTTCAAGGTCATCAAAAGCATTATAAGGAATCATGTTACACTTTCATTGCACTGTTTACACAGATTGCATAATTGCTATAAATAGCACATGAGGAATCTTACAGCCCAGCTTTACCATAAAAACCCTATCACTTTGACCACTCTTTTAATTGACCACTCTATTTTTTTGCTCCAAAAGTAATCTTATTTTATCCTTACCAAGTCAACCATAAATGGAAATTAGAACTTTCTCTATATCTATTTATTTGACCACCCTATCATGACAAACTATTATGAGCAATTTTTTTTAGATAACATAAATGGTGGTTCAGAATATATCAAAGTTGGGATTCAGGAAAGTTGCCTTTACATGTTTTAATCCTCAATTCCCTATGAACTGTCAAAAAAAGTTGAACTTTCTGATAATTCCACACTAAAATTATTTTGGCTTTGATGATTTCCTAATTAATTCAATTATTTAAAATCATACTAATTATTTTTTTCTGGGTGAATTGATAGGGTTTATACAGTACAAGAATTACATACAATGTAAGTCAAACTTTGACCAAAAATGACAAAAAAATTCCTTAAAAATACACATTTGCATATTTCATCACAATTTGAACAAATCTAAGTTGGGTTATCCCTAGGGACCTGTATACCAAATAACAAAGCTGTTTGACCAGCGGTTATGAAGAAGATTTTTTACCAAAAACATCTTTTTTTGCATTAATTTCCCTATTTTCAACAATATCAAAAAATTAAAAAAATAGTTTCTCAAAATCATATTTTTCATCTACACAACAAATAACAAATCAGTAAGTACTGCGGTTCTCAAGATATTTGAGTGGACGGACGCCTCACAAACGGACATACATACAGACTGACGCCGGACGCCGGACGGATACCCATCCCAATAGCTTCTATAGACTATAGTCTATAGTAGCTAAAAATTGCCAAAAATCTACCATATTGACATTTTCACCATAATTTTTATACATCCCGATAACAATACCCCATGGACCCTTTTAACTGAATTTTAAGGAAATCGAATGTGCAGATTCTGAGAAACAAATATTGTGACCGAGATGACAAAAATATGCAAAAAAAAAGGTACAACTTTGCAAGTTTTGCTATGATTGAGCACACTCCCTACTTTAATTTCAGACTGACTGAGCACGCAATTATAGAGAAATCAATTTCTTATCAAATTGAAAAAATATACCAAAATTTAATGAATAAAGGACAAAGCTATGAAGAGACCAACACACATCAGGTCAACCTAAGGTACCTACACTGTACATACATATGTTAAAAGTAACCCAAGTTGGAGTTATTGAGATTTTACCAAACTTTGCATTTTTTTTTTGCTCATTTGCATATGTTTGATAAATGGTAACTTCATTTGAACACATTCCCGTCCACAGTTCAGCATGCATCTCCCAAATACACAGGTGACAGACATGTAAAGTAATTCATGAGTGTTTTTGCAGTTGGACGAGGGAATTCAAGAATTAGATATTTTGCATTTTTTTACCAGAAACAGCAAAATTTCCCAAAAATTACAATATTGCAAGTTTTGTCATGATTTGAACAAAACAGATACAGATCATCTGTGAGAATCTTCATATCAGATAAACAAAGCAATTGGACAAGACCTTTCAGGGTATATTTTTACAACCAAAACAAGGAAAATGAATACAGAATTTTGCTTTCTCTCCTCATTACATATTTTTGACACTTATATATACATGTGAACAAATTCACATCTAAACTTCTAAGGTCACCTGTGCAACAAGTATTAAGACAGCCGGTGCAGCAGTTTTCAAATTACAGTGTGTTTCATCTAGGTACCGCAACTCAGCGTATGAGACAGACACATTTCACCTTCAACACAAACGATAAGCTCGGGTATTACAACACATTTGAAAGTCACTGACTCATTAATTACAGTAAACCAGCACGGGGCAGCCGCTCTGTCTAGACTGAGAGATACACTTGATCTACAATGTGTGGCTTTTTAGTTAGTTTCTGTTGAGAAGACCTTCACCTCTTGAACTCTTAGCTGAAATTGTAAAAGAAACAGTTACATTGTAGATCAAGTCTAGTCAACTGTTTATCTCTCAGTCCCGACAGCGGCTGCCCCATGCTGGTTTACTGTAATTAATCGACCAGTCGGTGGCTTTGAAAAGTGTCCGTGATACTAAAGCTAATCATGTGTTTTGTACGTGGATTGTGTTCGTCTCATACGCTGAGTTGCGGTACCTAGGTGAAATGCACTGTATTGATGCTGGACATAGATACAAAAATACATACATACATAGAGATAGATACACACATGAATACATACATACATACACACACACATAAATACCGGTATACTCACATACATACATACATACACACCTATACACATACAGTTGCTACAAATTTATGATGTAAACTCTCTTTGGAATACATATTCATATTACAAATTAAAGTCCTTGCACATTTTTTTTATTGCCAAAATAGACTGACTGACAAATGTACCGTCAAAGTTTTGGCCAAACTGCACCCAAATGTCTCCATCCTTCAACATTTTGGATTTTCCTTCAAAAGAAGTTTGATTTGCACTTCAAGTAATCAAACTTAACTCTTATCCCGAATGTTTATTTTGCATTTTCAGTTTATAATGCACGTGTTAAACAATACTCTCCAGATATACCATAGTCCTTTTACTCATACAATGAATACATGGTACAAAGGTGTCAAGATGTGAATGTTCTCCTATACTCATCGTAGCAGTATTATTAGACAAATCTTCAGTTGAGTACTCTGTGGGACTTTCGTATGCACTTTGCAATGTTTTTTTGATAATCAGCTGAACTAATAGCAGCACACACTGAAACTCACTTGATGACCTTAGAGTTGGCTGGAAGTGGCCAGGCAAAACAGTGATCTCTCTATCTATTTCAAAGTTTACAATTATCTATGACAGTACGGTATATCTGTATTTTAATATGTCTTACAAGATATGTTAGCATTTATATTATATAAAAATTGTTAAGATTCACCACCTATCAATTTGCCACATGGCAAAAACTAGTGACAGGAACAGTGTGAAACAAGCAGTTTGTCTTTAATGACAAATGCACACAAATAATAACACAAAGTATAAAACTCTGGACCTGAGTATGGGCGCTACTGTCAATCACGAAGGCTGATACATCTGGAATACACTATCGATGTCTGAAAAGATATGACTTCAATTGGTTTGCGATGCATCACAATTGTATTAAAAGTAAATGATTATAATGTATCCGTTGAGGGGGTACTCCCATTGAATGGTGAATGTGCCGCCTGAATGCATCACTTTTTATAGAAAAAAATTCCCTGAACATGGATTACTTTTCATGTGGTACATGTAACGTGACTGCTTGCTTATATCCCTGAGAAAATAATCATTTCGTGTAAAAACTAATAAAATTGAGACAATCTTATTATTGCATTGCACACAAGTGTCTCAGCAATGGTTACACAGTATTTATTTGCAATGGCAGCACCAGCGACATCAGTTAAAGGGATAGTCATCGGACCTGCGCTCAAAAGTCATTTGTTACCCAGACGACCAATGTAAACACTGTATCTAAGGTACGACGGTGCTTGATGAAAGTTGAAACATGTCTGTCATAATCTAAATCGTATATTTAAATGTTGCAGCTATGATGATGAGGTGCATCTTGATATCGTGCATGAAATACATTGTTTGTAAACAAGAAACTCGCACAGGCGCAGTTCCGACAACTGTTTCCCTTTAAAGGGAGGTGATCTCCATGCATCTACATGCATCACTTTGACATGGCTGCAACATTTCTATTTCAAACATGTTTTAACTTTTACCACTTGCCAATGTACCTTTGACACAGAGTTTACATTGTTTAAATTGGTCGTACAACGTTTTTGCCAAGTTTTGACGACCCCCTTCTAAGGTGGTAGGCTCGGCTAAGCTAAAAGACTTAAACTTTTCCTAAAACTTTCCCCCAAAAAATCTTTCAAATTTTACGTGTTTTGTTGACAAAGTCAAATAAATTTACATCAACTTCACCAGCACTGATGACAATATATCTCTCTCAGAATAGCATTAGACACATGCAAACCAGATCCTGGAATGGCTCTTTGGTTTAAACATGGTAATAGATCCAAAGCAGAGGACTTAAAACTACACTGCATGGTCAAAGAATACAAAAGGAGAAACTTGCAAGGGAAGATCGGGAGGATGACTTTGAACATGATATTGACATCCTATAACGGTCATTTTGCAGGTACATCAGAAGCTGGTGCATACTGGTGTGTACGTGTAATCGTGCATGTACAACGTGTGTGTTGACAAAAACTGATGTTTTGAGTTTTAGCCCTAAATACACATATTTATATTGCAAATTTATAAAATTATTGAATATGAAAGATTTTTTCTTGTTTTTTCAAAGACGAGCGAGCATTCACGCTATTTGTCGATTTCAAATCATACATTAATTTCTTTTGACAATGCAGTAAAACTGCATTCGACAGTTTACAATGTTAATCTATTTTTTGACCACTCTTAAAATCACTTATGGTTAAAGCCCCACCAGCTGTACCGGTAACTCTTGAAATTTGTTGGCCTCAAAATATCTTCCTATTCTCTCTTAGTTTTTTTCTGTAAATTCTACCCTCTGAAGGGATACCGACTTTTACTGCATTAGGAAACCATTCCTTTGTGAAACATTTGACGAGTAAATTCAAATTTTAATGGCCATTTTCATTTCCCGCCATTTTCAAAAATTGGTAATATTACAAAGGAAACAGAACACACAATGTCACAGATGGAAAATATTCACCCCTATGCATTACACTGGCCTATTCCGTGCAGTTAATTGAAGATTTCAGTACAGATATGCCCAGTATCCACAGTTTTTGCTCTTCCGCATGGAGCTGCGATTTAATGTTTGGGAAAACATTTAGAATCGCAGTGTAATCTTTATCTTATTCAAGATTGCATATACATTGTACAGCCCCAGAGGGTAGTTAATACTAAGTGTATACACAATCTTAATAATACATTCTCACCAACTTATTGAAAGTAAAACATTGAGTAAAATGCTAAAAGATACAGCTAGCGAGGCTGTAATCCATTACCAATCTCAAATTGCCAGCAGTGACACACTGTACAGAGACAAAGTTAATATACTTCAGAACATTTCATGCATGTTCTGGTGACCTCTACTTTGAATGTAACTTTCAAAACACTGTTCAAAAACTATTGCAATTTCCACTGCTGCTGTTTCGGATCAGAACATTACACAGCTCTGACCAATAAAGGCATTAAGATCCCATCAGTCTTTGCAAGACAAAACGCTAATCTGTTTTGTGGCTTTGAACATGTTTCTTCAGCCTGTACCTGGTTCTGAACGTTTCACCACACTCCTTGCAGGCAAACAAATTCTCGCTCGAGTGGGTCTTCACGTGTGATCGCAAATTACACAGGTTCACAAAACTTTTACCACAGTCCTTGCATGCGTACCGCCTTTCATTTGTATGCATTCTGATGTGGTCTTTCAGGGAGCCTCTCTGTGTGAACGCTTTGCCGCAGATATGGCACACATGCGCCCGTTCGTTTCTGTGTATCTTCTGATGTGTGTTCAGCGTGAACTTTCGCCCAAACTGTTTACCGCACTCCTGGCACTTGAATGGTTTCTCCTGGGTGTGGCTTCGCATGTGCATCTCTAGCGCGACTTTTTGTTTGAACCGCTTGTCGCACACCCCACACTTGTACGGTCTCTTGTCTGAGTGTACATCTTGCATGTGCTTAATCTGACTGCTGTTGTACCTGAAGGCTTTGCCACACTTGTAGCACACAAAGTCTCGTTTGTCGGAGTGTATCCTTAGATGTGAAGTCAGGGAGCCATTCCTTTTGAAGCTCTTCCCACATTCTCTGCAAATGAACGGTCTCTCATTATTGTGGACCAATCGGTGCTGTTTGAGGTTCCTCTCCCATCTGAAAGTGTACCCACATTGCTGGCAAACAAATGGTCTGTCGCATTGGAGATCGGTTGCCATTTCTATTGGATGAGTATTGAATTTGCTCATGTTTTCAGTTTTCTCCTTGTTTAAATCTGTACAGCGTCCTTGTTCAGCCACCTCACAGTCTGCTGATAAATGACAGTAGTGCGCAAGACTTCCAACGATGATTGCAATCTCTGTAAAGACATATTTTACCATATTAGTACTATTCAAGGCCCTGTAATGCCAACCTTTGATGATTTTTTCCTTAGTTTCGGTTTTGATATAACTCGTAATTACTTGTTCCACTCCCCAAAGCATGTTGGGCTCACACAGTATTCAGCTTGTGAACTCAGCCTGTACATGAATACACTGCACTAAATGATGGCTGTTAATTTTCGGTCCAGACTAGAATTCAATTGTACCCAATAACAGTATTTAACATATACAGAAGTTATGTTGACAAGCTAAATAGTGGATGTTGTAAAAATGTTTTTGTTTTTTTTTCGGAATAGAACAAGAACTTGCAACTGACATACAAAACAAAAATGGTGAAAAAAATCATCAAAACTTGAAGGACGTAAAAACACTTAAGAGGGCCTACTTGTTTCACGAAAAATGTTTGATCCCCTGTTCTTTAGGTTTTCCGCAGAATTCACAAAGACAGCTATTATGAGCATTTGCAACCCAATCTCACAAGTTCCCACGTTCCACATGAAAATTGTGTGCACTAATGACAAATACATATACAGACCTATGAATTCACACCCTGTCTTACCAGATGTGTCTATTCTATCCTTGTATATTATAATGTATGAATACTGACCAGGGTATTATCTGATGTCTTTTTCTGTAAAACATTACAGATTCAAAAGTGAGCAGTTAAAATGTTAAAATTTGACTAATTAGTCTCTGATTTACACAGGAGAAATGACTGACCAACATTCACAAAATTTTCAGAGAAATGCTGGTTTTTCTTGATGCACTGAGATCAGAAGTTGCCAGGAAAACCAAATAAAAAAAAATTGTGTTTCTGGTAAATGCCGCCAAAAATTAAGTGTAGGCAGGTCGGAAGAATTTTTCAATTTGATGGCTAAGATCAATAAAATAATGGTAGAATATGGTAGAATTACAGAGAATTAACTTGAAATATTTTGAAGATGCAAAAAGAATATAGGGTCAATGGGGTAGGTCAGGTTATTGGAAACTGATATAACCTTTCATTTGGCCTAATATAATAATTGGTAACTTTACTGTGAATTTTGATTTGCATAGCAGAAGTGACCGAAAAACATCAACTAAATTGTCATAAAAACGTTGGATATTTTTTGATTTTGTATGAATTCAATGTAACTGAATTTCAAATGTGCAAATTTTGGATAATGGATGATGAGCGAATAGTTACACTTTAAAATTAACATTATGAATGTAACTTTCTTACCACTGACAGACAATGCATCATTGTGATACTGGCGAGTTAACCTTTCACAGGCTGCCACAAATGATTCCATTATTTCATGTGATTTGTCCAAGATTCTGATTTCCTGGAAGAAGTTTGAACATTCTGAAATATGAGAAGGGGAAGAGCATGTCCGTGTTTATACAGTGTGTTCACACAGTGTGTAGTAACAAGTATTGTTTCATTGTGTAAAGTTGGAGATATTGCCTTATTTATCTTGCTAATGTCCGGCCACTGAACCCTTGACCGTGAATTGCTGGTAAACCGAAGGCTTGGGACATCACTAGAGCAAGTTTTGTTGCAGTCTGTGAGCGATTGAGTTATTCGGGTAGGCATAGAGCGGAACCGAGTGAATTTGGCCGAAAATAGTCAGAAAAGGTAAGTTTTTCGTGCACGGTCAAAATCGTGACCGCGTCTGCCGGATTTTCCAATGAGAGTCAGCAGGGCTGTGGTTAGCTGCAGATCAGTCGCTCGAGGTTTTGCCTGGGTATTTGGGTCGGACGGCAAATTTGCTGTCCGACCCAAATACCCAGGCAAAACCTCGAGCGACTGTACTGCAGAAAGGCTGTGGTGGGAGACCTTATAACGCCGGGAACATTCAGCACGATACGCAGGGTTAGGGGAGAACCATTTGATTTGGGGGGGGGGGTATCGAGGAAGTGGGTATGGAAGCAAATTTTTTTTCCTGTCAGAGTGACAGAATTTTTTTTTTCTACTGTCAGACCTGCATCAGTTTTTTTTCAAATGGAGTAGCAGTGCAAATTTTTTTTATTGGTCATCAAGTTTGTAATGCGTTGTATATAAGGGAGTTGTCATTATTTATGGCCTGAAACTCAGAAATTTCGAGTGACCCCCCTTGCCAACCCTGATGAATTTGAGTAACCTCCCTCTCTAACTCTGAAATTTTGACTGATTCCCCCCACTTAGAAAAGTTAAATACCAATACATGTGATTGTAAAATTTACAAAATACAGCAACAGTAAAGACCTTTCAAATCCTGATATACCATGCTAGACTATCATCAATTATCTCATGATGGTTCAAAAAAGGTGAACCCATCAAAATGAAATTCAAAGTCACAATAAAATAAAGATATAAAAAGCTCACACAGTATCTAACCATATAGTACATTGTTTAATTTGGATGGGTATTATGACAGGGTTTTCACTAGGATATCTGACCGGGCAGAATTTGAAAGTACAGGTGGAGAACACGCGAGAGGCTTAGGGGGAAAGTGTCACAGGGGCTTTCCCCTATCTTGCAATGGAAATTTTTAAGATATTGATGTGTGCAATGGTGCAGTCTGGTGCAATCTGAGAGGTGTCTTTTAATTTTTTTACTAAGTGAAACTGTTAGAATACCCCAAGGGGGAGAGCACGAGAGGGGGTTCCCCCTAACGTATTGGAAATTTTGAGAAATTGATGTATTTATTTTAATGGTGCAATCTGAGAGGAGTTTCAGTTTATTTTGCACTCGGTAAAACCTGTTTGAAAATGACATTGAATACTGATATTTTTTACATTTTTTGCATGATCGGTGTTTGAGTCACAATATTCAACAACCAAACAATGACAATACAATTTGTGAAGAACAGTTCTGTTTGCCAGAGACTGACGACAAATGAATATACAGGATGGGAAAATCTGTGACCTTCTTGTGTCATTTCTCCAGCTGCCAGCTTCTAAAAAAAAGCCTGAATATGGTACATGCTTGACTGTGAAAATGGTCATTGAACTGAGGTAAATTAAAACATGTTTCTGTGATAATAAAGGATGAATTTACAACAGTTCAGTTTTGTCCTAGATCCTGTGAAAATTTTGAGAAATTGATGTGCGCCACGGTGCAGTGTAGTGCAATCCGAGAGGTATTATCAATTTGTCTTTTACCAGTAAAACTGTTAGAAGACCCAAGGGGAGAGCACGAGAGGGGGTGCCCCCCTCTCGCATTGAAAATTTTGAGAAATGGATGTGTGCAATGGTGCAATCTGAGATGTGTTTCAATTTATTTTGCACAAAAATATTGAGTAACCCCACCCCCCTCTTCCTCTCCACATTTTGAGTAACGCCCCTTGAAGTTTTCAATTTTTTTAGTGACCCCCTCCCCCTCACATTCCTTCGAATACATGGCGAAACACCGGTGAATCGATAGTGCTTTGACCCTGGTCATGTGATCTCAGTCCCTGGTAAACCGGTTTGTTCATTGAGTGATTCGTCTTAACGGTGTTTAAGAACCAAAAATGGGGTAACGTTCCTTCATCAGTCGCTCTCTTGTTTTGTATCCCCTCCGCTTGGTTGTCAAAGAGGAGAAGCCGGATTCATTATTGAGAGAGTTCGCCACTATTGACGGACTCTATAGTGAGCGATCCGGTGTTTGGTGTCATATTATAATCAACATGACCAAGCATCGATGTAAGTTCTCAGGGAAGATGTTATCTTTTGTGGTCAGAGAAACAGGGCTCACACATTGTATTTCATTATATTTGTTGTTCCTCAATTTTTCATTGTCAACTTGTACATCTGTCTAACATATTTATATTGAGAGAATAATATGTTGGTTTTAACACTAGTTTATTGACTCCTGTCTTGTGTTTTAAATTTTCACAATTTACAGAAGTCAAATAGCGCCCTTTAGATAGTGCCTATGCCATTGAGATATTGCAAAAGAAATCCTGAAATATGATTTCTTGGGTCAGAAAAGGGAAGGAAAACATTGAGTGCACTGAGGTGTAAAGTAGACCTATGTAGTGCATGCTTATATCATAAGTGCTGAGAAAAAAAAACATAAGAATTTCTTGTGGTAAAAACATTCGCGCCGCCATAGCTGGCAAAGAATACATGAGAATAAGGTTTCCAAACATTGCTAATTTCTGGTGCATTGTGACAATTTTTTTTCCACTTCTGTCTGTTATGACAATTTTTTTTTCTCAGGCCATATGACAGGATCAATTTTTTTTTCTTCTAAGTTCTATCTCACCTGGTGACAAATATTTTTCTCAAAATTCTCCATATCCCCCCCCCAAGAAATCAAATGGTTCTCCCCTAAGCATCACACGCAAATCTTTAATAGCAGCAAAATTGTAGCACTAAGTAATGCAGGGTTGAGATGGTCGGTGAGTTTTGGTCTGTGCGACCTCGCTCACCAGCAGCGCTACAATTTTGCAGCTAACGCAAATCTCTGAAACTGTATCCCATGGTGTACTCACAGGGTGTGAAGAGAACATAGCATCATGCATGACTATACATGATACAATGAAAGAGTGTAGACAGCGACTTGAAAAGGGAACCTCGCCCCGTATCGGTAGTACAAGAGTAGGATAATTTTGTAGTACAGTACACCATAGACTTTCTATGAGTACACCTACCGGCTTGGTCCAGGTTTGTCAAAGCCATACTTGATATGTAAATCGATTACACCCCAACTGCAACTCTAGCGATAACGACCTTCGATGCCCTGTTTGATTATGGGAATACACATATACCGGTGGCTGCCATGCCCCTTGTATTGACGTCGCAGTCCACTTTCGAGCAAGCTGACATGGGATATTGGCTTAGATCTAAGCATTAAAACAATTGTCACTCTCTGTCACCGTCACAGCAAAGGGCAACTTAGCTTTGTATTATGATTCAGATTTATTCCCATTGAACATGTCTAATCTACCGTAGCTCGGTCTTGTTAATTGGTCTTGTTATGCATTCCAGTTAAAACGAAAATATGATCGCGCACCCCTGCACGTACCGACAACTTTAAAACAGACCAAAATTTGATCACAGCCCCTTTTGTTGAGTCGAGATATAAAGGGAAATTATGCTTCCGCACAATAACCGCTGGCGGCGCTGTGACAGACTCGGACGTATGCAAACCCCAAACTTTTCAGGCGATCGGGCCTGATATACATGTATTTTAGAAAAGCAATAAAAGTGTGTTGCGTTACTTTACACCTAACTCTCCGATTGACCTCGGCTGCACTTACATTTGCAGTGTAAAGAAGAGTATATTCCTTTGGGTTTAGAGTTATCAGAAGGGGTGCCTATCCACACAAACTTTCTTAAATATTTAGCTTTTTTCGATATTTATATACATACCAAATATGAGCTAAAAATACTTTTATCCTTTCGGGGTCTTGTTAAATTTATTTCTTATGCTTTAGTTCCTCCCCAGCAGCAGCTTCATCCAGTGTTTGTTGAAGGCTGCATCTTTGAGTTTTGTAATTTTTGCCTTACCACACTCCCTGAGTGTGTTGTTGAGCAATAAAGTAAAGTAAAGTGAAGTAGAGTAAAGTAAAGTTTAAAAATCCATGAGAATGCCAATCCTCTCTCTGACTCTTACAATGTACGTGGGTACAAGTCTGTACGAAACAAATCCCGAGTGACCATCCACAGTGAACTTGAAGGTTAAACAACTGACTGAGCCTTCCTATCTCCCCCACTTTTATAAAGAGAAAATATGCACTTTTATATATATTTCAATTCATGACATTTTTCAAATTCTTTTCTTCTGCTTAATGACAGTTATTAAAGCCTATGCGTCAAGTAAACCCTATAATCTTGATCAGTTAGATGCACCATACGTTAAAAACGAATTATTCAATTTTTTTTATGTAACACCGTATGAATGGCTGAATTTCGGGCATCATGCATGCTTCTCTTTTGATGGCACTTACAAATTCAACCTTTAATATCAACAGCAAATATCAAAGGGTCTGTAGCTGTATCTTTTGATTATTTTTTGCATTATTTTTGTTTTGCATGTCGACTACACTTTCGTGGTCGATACTTTCGAAAGCCCATTGATATACATAGTATTCAGCTTGGCAACTCGGCTTGTACATGTGTAGACTGCATTGTTATTGTTGACAAGTGAATTCTGGTCCCGACTACAGAATTCAGATTTAACAATAACAGTGCATTTAATTACACATACAGACACTGTCTTGATAAGCTAAATAGGTGTTGCAACATGCTTTGGGGAGTAGAACAATAAATCCTGTTGACATTAAAAGCTATTAAAGTAGTGAATAAATAAACAACAGTTACAGCCACTAACCCTATAAAATTTCCTTTCAATGTCTTATCGAGCAGGGTAATATTGATGTTTTACATTCTAGATAATGGCTCAAAGGTAGAATGCGTCTCATGGACAGACTGTCTGACTCTCAACCTTTTCCTATTCTATTCTGGTCTACCACTTGTGGAGGCTCATTTTAAAGATCTCGGCGTAAGAAAAATTTTCACTCTTTGTTTTTCGGGAAAAAAAATTTCTATATAGTTAACACAGGGATGGTGGCCATTTTGAATATTCAATATAGGTACATCCTTGGTAATTTGTTTCTCTTGTACCAAAATTGTTGCAGCGACCCTACATTTTTATTCTTGATTTTGAAAGAAAATGGTTGATAGATTCACTGAGGAAAATTTGAGCAAAAGTTCAACTCTTTCATTTTCGAAGCGCATACCACCTTTAGTTAATCCCTTCATAAACGTCTGAATGGGGAAGTTCACCAAGGCTGATTTTTACATACATGCTAGCTTTTGGCCACTTATTCTGGAAGAACGGTTTTTCGCCATTTATAACTCTCGTGATTGTTCATTACAACAGATAAAAATAGTGGCAGAATTGCATTATTGGGCTTCATCAACTCAATGTATTTTGAATCATGGGAAAAAAGCACAAAGTTTGGAGCTTTCATCACATGATGATGACAGGGACCATAAGTTGCGATGGGTATGGGATTGTCATTCACAATCACAACAGGCCGTTGCGTATTTACATAACTATTCATATACCAAATGTGAGTTACAAATTAGGGTGTTTGTAAAAAATTTTATTGTCACAAGAGACAGACCAACAAATCTACAGTCAAAATTTGGGCCAAGCTGCATCCAAATATCTCCATCCTTCAAAGTCACCAACATTTTGAATTTTTTTTCCAAAAGACATTTGGTTTTGCACTTCAAGTAACCAAAATTAACTCTTATCCCTGAATATTTATCTTGGCTTTTCAGTTTATATTACACATGTGAAACAATACTCTCCAGATATAATCCTTTCACTTATACAATGAATACATGGTACACGTTGCAGGCATAAGGGTGTCTAGATGAGAACGTTCTATTATACTCATGATAGTACCAGGATTTTTAGACAAATCTTCAGTTGAATTCTCTTCAGAACTTTTATCTGCAGTTTGCAATTTTTTGACAATCAGGTGAACTAGTTGCAGCACACTATTAAACCCATTAAAGTGGCCAGGCAAACCAGTGATCTCTCTTTCTATTTCAAAATGTACAATTATTGATAACAGTATGCATTTATCTGTATTTTAGTATGTCTTACAAGATATGTTAGCATTGTATTACAAATTGTTAAGCTTCATCACCTATCAATTTGCTAAATGACACAAACTAGCTACAGGCATAGCATGAAACACGCAGTTTGTCTTTACAATGTATAAAACAAAAAATGTAAAACTCTGGACCTGAGTATGGCCGTCACAGTCAATGATGAAGGATGATACATACGGAATGCACTTTCCATGTCTGAAAAGATCTGGCTTCTATTTGTTTGCCATGGATCAAAATTGTATTAAATTAAATATTATAATCTATCCGTTGAGGGGGTACTCCCATTGAATGGTGAATGTGCCGCCCGAGTGCGTCATTTTTTTTTAGAAAGAAATTCCCTGAACATGGATTACTTTTCATGTGGTCCATGTAACGTGACTGCTTGCTGATATCCCTGAGAAAATAATCACAAAGTGTAAACATTCATAAAGTTAAGATAATATTTTGCATTGCACACAAGTGTCTCAAGAATGATTTCAAAATATCTATTTGCAAAGGCAGCATCAATAACACCAGTTCAACGGAGGCGATCTGCTTCATGCATCTAAATGCATCACATTGACATGGTTGCAATATTTCTATTTCAAACATGTGTTAAGGTTCCAAGACAAGAAATTTGACCTTTTTAATCTAACAATTCTCTAACGTTTAATAAGCTCAGAACCCCTGTAAAGTATACATTTTCTGAAAGCCTAGATATACGGGAACATTTTGGTAACCACAGTGTCTCCATTGTTTACATAACTATCACGTGACACGGTAATTTGCATAACCTTTCAAAAAACGGTTTTCCCTATGTTTTGTCTCAATACTTCAAAATATCTGACTCAAACTTGCTGGAATGCAAGCTGTCACAACGCTCTTCGAAAGTGTGTCTCAGATTTTTTATATCTTGCTTAGTTTTTTTTGAGCACAATTTTAAAGAAATCAACTAAGCTTAAATTCACTGCTCTGGAAGTATTTCTGGCATAAAAACTGTTGTAGAAGGTTTAAAAAAATTCTGAGACACGTTTTTGAAGACCCTTAGAACTGCTTGCACTCACACAAATTTCAGCCACATATCTCAAAGCATTGAAACAAAACATAGGGAAAACCAATTTTTGAAAGGTTATGCAAATTACCTGTCACGTGATAGTTATGTAAACAATGGTGACACTATGGTAACCGAACTGTTCCCCTATATCTAGGCTTTCTGAAAATATACAATTTACGGGGATTCTGAGCTTCTTAAACACTAGAGAATTGATGGTTTAAAATGGCAAATTTCTTGTCTTGGAACCTTAACTTTCACCAGTTACCAATGTACCTTGGGCATACAGGGTAGGGTTTACACTGGTCGTTTGCGTCCCATATGATCTTTTAACCCAGTCTGACGACCTCCCTTTCTAAGGTGGTAGGCTCTTCAAAATGAAAGACTATAACTTTTTCTTAAACTTTCCCCAAGAAATCTTTCACATTTTAAGTGTTTTGTTGACAAAGTCAAATAAAGTTACGTCAACTCTGACAGCAATGATGACAATACCATATATCTCTATCAGAATAACATATACAACCTTATCATGGAATTAGTTCCAAAAGGAGAAGACCTACAATAAGACTGCATTGTCAAATACAACAGGAGAAACTTGCATGGAATGATGGGATGACTTCAAATATGAAGCTGGTGCATGACTGGTATAGTGTAACCTGGCATGCACAGTGTGTGTTGGTAAAAAAATGATACTTGGAGTTTTAGCCCTGTGTACACATATTTATATTGCACATTAATAAAATTATGGAATATGAAAGATTTGTTAGTTGCCTTTTATAAGTTGAGAGAGCATACACATTATTTTGCAATTTCAAATCATCCATTAATTAATTACTTTCGACAATGCAGTGAAACTGCAATCAACAGTTCAATATGTTGATGTATTTTTTGACCTCTCTCAAAATATCTTAAAGTTAACCCATTACAGGAGAAATTACAGGGCAAATGGGCGCACAATAGGGGATTACTGATGAGTTTTTGAATTCTCATAGTATCGCTTTGACCGTATGATAAATTGAATAATCATGATGGGCACTTTTGTGACATACCAAAGAGGGGTCAAATGGTCGTACAGGGAATATATTTTAAAACATGCGTTCTCCGACGAAGAGACGAAACATTTTTTCAGTTTATTTTCATCTAAAATGTAGTCACTATACGGTATATTCAGAGACATCATATGCAAGATTCAATGACAATGAATGCCTGAAACATTGCAAAATTAAGGGATTCTGGGACCAAACACGACATGTCCGATCAGTAGCGTGGCTTTTTCACATTTGCACAGATTTACGATGATCCGGCTTTTAAGGGGAAGTTCCTGTTTGAAGTCTTAAATACTGCTTGTATGATGAAACCAAACTCAGTGACCAAGTTAAAATATTTTACAGGAACCTACTTATATTATAAAAGCTGGATTATCGCAAATCATGTCATCAAATGTTTCAAACTGTGTCCCCTGTACGACCATTTGACCCCTTTGCATATGTCACGAAAGTGCCCATCATGATTATTCAAATTTCTCATACGGTCAAAGCAATGCTATGAGCATTAAAAAACTTCTGCCGAGTGTATGCAAATGGCTGCGTCATCAGTAAACCCCCTATTGTGTGCCCACCGTCCTGTAACTTCCCATTTGAAAAACCTTCCATACTCCAATGACTTTTGCTTTCAGTCTAATTTTCACAACACTGTTCAAAAACTATTGCAATTTCCACTGCTATGATCGGAACAGCTCTGAACTATACCGGTACCAGCATTAAGATCCCATCAGTGTTTTCAAGACAAGACATTAATCTGTTTTGTGGCTCTGAACATGTTTCTTCAGCCTGTACCTGGTACTGAACGTTTCCCCACACTCCTTGCACACAAGAGAATTCTTACTTGAGTGGGTCCTCACATGTGATTGTAAATTGCACAGAAATGTGAAAGTTTTACCACATTCCCTGCATGCATGTTGTCTTTCATTTGTATGGATTCTCATGTGGTGTTTCAGAGTGCCACTCTGCGTGAACGCCTTGCCGCAGATATGGCACACATGCGCCCGTTCGTTTCTGTGTATCTTCTGATGAGTCTTCAGCGTGGACTTTCGCCCAAACTGTTTGCCGCACTCCTGGCAGTCAAACGGTTTCTCCTGTGTGTGGCTGCGCATGTGCGTCTTTAGCGTGGCGTTTTCTTTGAACCTCCTGCCGCACACCCCGCACTTGTACGGTCTCTCGTCCGAGTGTACGACCTGCATGTGCCTGATCTTGTTGCTGCTGTAAGTGAAGGATTTGCCACACTTGTCACACACAAACTCTCGGTTGTCCGAGTGTATCCGCAGATGCATAGTCAGGCAGCCATTGCTTTTGAAGCTTTTCCCGCATTCTCTGCAAATGAATGGTCTCTCGTTTTTGTGGACCAATCGGTGCTGTTTGAGGTTCCTCTTCCATCTAAAAGCATCCCCACATTGCTGGCAAACAAACGGTCTGTCATATTGGAGATCAGTTGCAAATTTCTTGGAAGACTCTTGAATCTGTTCATGTTTTCATTTTTCTCCTCGTTTAAATCTTTATGTGTTTTTTTTCAGTCGCCTTGCTGTCCATTGATACATGATAATAGTGAGCAATACTTCCAACGATGATTGCAATATCTGTGAAGACATATTAATTTTCACTATAATTTTGTTTTGATGTCATCCGTCATTTCTTGTTCTACTCCAGAAAGCATGATGAGATACACAGTATTCAGCTTGTAAACTCAGCCTGTACATGTGTAGACTGCATTAGGGACTGGTCAGTTTCTTCGGCCTGGGGGGGGGGGGGGGGCGGTGGATTATTTTTGCCGACGTCAAAAAGTGGCTGACCCCCCCTATTCCAAATTTTGAAAACAGGGTGACCTCCCCTATTCCAAATTTCGAAAACAGGGTGACCCCCCCTATTCCAAATTTCGAAAACAGGGTGACCCCCCCCTGGGGCGCGACATAGGTAAAATAAAAGGTGGACATAACGTCATATATATATATATATATATATATATATATATATATTATATATATATATATATATATATATATATATATATATATATATATATATATATATATATATATATATAGGTAAAATAAAAGGTGGACATGTCGTCATATATATATATATATATATATATATATATATATATATATATATATATATATATATATATATATATATATGTATATATATATTATATGTATGTATTATATTTTACATTTTACATACCGGTATATTTATATTTTAAATAGTCATTCTATGTTTTAATGAAATTGTTGACATGTCAGTTGTAAGATAGGACTTTCAAAGTGTCAATCTTAAAGTTTGAATACAGTACATTTTGAATGAGCTGTATTTTGAATGAGCTGTGAATGTATTTCACACTTTCTATGCTTAACCAGATGTCCTGAACTGTTGTACAGAAATGGATGTCAATCATTAATATCAAAGAGGAAAAAGCAGTGAATCAAAAACTTTGATGGGTGTTAAGACTTGCCAACCATCCAATTAGATTTCCTGAGGAGCCATAGAGAGCTTTTTTAGCCAAATCTGATGTGTACAGTGTCTGAGAGGATCTTTTCTTGTAACATTGAAACCATAAAAGCACAGCTAATAATGACAAAAACTGCCTTTTTTAACTGTTATTTTGTTCATAAAAAAGCATCTTTCTACAGAAAACCTGTGAAACAAAGGAAAATAATTGTATCAATGAGAAGGAAAGATATCTTGTCATTTTTCTATCTCTAAAATAAGTCACTGTATCAAATATATATATTGTGAAATATTTGTGCAAGTTGCTTTCTCATACTGAATTCTCATAGAGAGAACAGAATTTGTCATCCTTTTCATATGAAATGCAGATTTCATAATATTACACTTTCACTTAGCAAACATCAAGATATCTCTGATTTATTCAAGTATGGCGCCCGAAGGGCGCGCCGAAAAATATGAAACATCCTGATATCTCTGATATATATGCCTGGTATATTAAAGTCATGCACCTGAAGGGCATGCTGAAAAATGTCTGATATATTAAAGTAATGCGCTTGAAGAGCACGCTGAAAAATTTTGAACATACAGATATCTCTGATGTATGTATGCTTGATATGTTAAAGTTGGGCGTGCTGAAAAATATGACTGATTATTATAGTTACGCGCCCAAAGGGCGCGCCCGAAAAATACAACTGAATGATGAAATTTGTGGCTGACACTAGCATTTTAGGCAATGATGAGCCTGTGTCAAAATTCAAAAACACACTGACCCCCCCTATTGGGCATTTCAAAAACATGGTGACCCCCCCTATCACCAAAGTCAAAAACAGGGTGACCCCCCATGAATCCACCCCCCCTAGGCTGAAGAAACTGACCAGTCCCTTACTATGGTTGGCAATTATATATTCTGGTCTTGGCTAGAATTAATATGTAACCAATATAACAACTTACATAACACATGGAGACCTTATGTTGACAGGCTAGTGGGTGGCATGCTTTTGGTTGTAGAACAAGAACTAGCAATGACATAGCAGGGGTAAAAAAATACTCATCAAAAGTTAGAGTTATTAGTCCTTTACCTACAAAAAGAATTTGCAGGGCTGAAGAACACTTGTTCCACACCAAAAAATTGTTACAAATTGATATCACCCTAGGGGGTCCACTTCACAAAGCTGAGGGAGGACCCTTCAAGAGGATCTAATTGCTTCACAGAAAAGTTGGGTCCTCTATCCAATAAACGGAAACAGTCATCAGAACTGCACTCTGTGCAGGTTTTTGTTTACAAAAATACATTTCGTGAACAATATCAAAATTAAAATGCACCTCTTCATCATAGATGAAACATTTTAAATTATACAATGTAGATTATGTTTGCAGATATATTTTAACTTTCATCAATTAGCATTGGTACCTTGGATACAGTGTTTACATTGGTAATATGGGTCCCCGTACGACCCTTGAGTGCAGTTCTGATGACTGTATCCCTTTAAGGGGTTTTAAAGAATTCACACAGCCAGTTAGTATGAGCATTTGCAACCCCATCTCCATGTTCTGGATGGGAATAGTGAGCAGCTAATAGTAAATATTTATACAGAGCTACAAATTCACATCCTACAATTCACATCCTATAGCTACAAATTCACATCCTATAGCTACAAATTCACATCCTATAGCTACAAATTCACATCCTATAGCTACAAATTCACATCCTATAGCTACAATTCACATCCTATAGCTACAAATTCACATCCTATAGCTACAAATTCACATCCTATAGCTACAATTCACATCCTATCGCAACAGATATGTGTGTTCTATCCATGGATATTGTAATGTATGGCAGATGAACTGGGGTGCTACATGTACCAGACTTGTTTTTTCTTCAAAAAATTGCAGGGTCAAAAGTGAGCAGTCAAAATTATTAACATTTAACGAGTACAGTTTCTGATTTGCACAGAAGAAATGACTGAAAACAGTCATTTTCAGAAAAATGTTGGATTTTTCTTAACACACTGAGATTAGAAAAGAGCAGTAAGGCCTGTAAATTACATGTTTCTCCTCACATGCCTTCGAAAAGTAGGGTATGTAGGTGGGAAGGAGAAAATATTTTTTTTCATTCTTGTTGTGGTCTAAGTCCAAGGAAACACACTAAAAGTTCTAGACAATTTACTCTGATTAAAAAAAATTACTAATTTGGATGATGAGCAAAGAGTTACACTTTAAAATTAAAATGATGAATGTAACTTTCTTACCACTGACAGACAATGCATCATTGTGATACTGTTTAGTTAACCCTTCACAGGCTGCAACAAATGTTTCCATTATTTCACGCGATTTGTCAAAGATTCTGATTTCCTGGAAGAAGTTTGAACATTCTGAAATATGAAAAGGGAAAGAGAGGGGTGTGTTATACAGTGTGCTCACACAATGTGTAGTAATGAGTATTGTTTCATTATTCAAAGTTGGAGATAATAACTCACTTATCAGAGATGTGCTTTGTAAAGTGCATTGCAATGTCATTATTTAAGTATTTGGACGGTAAATTCTCTTCTGATTGCTGATGGTGCAGGGATTGGCTGGTGGAAATGAAAGGAGATTGAGGATATGTGAAATAAAGTGCTGGGATATAGAAAATAGCCCTCAAAAACAACAAGCTGTCAGGTATGAGGTTAAATTTCCAGCAGTGAAAACTATATTGGTTTATAACAAAATAAGGACATTTGCCACCAGTAACTGACATTTCCTGCATCCCTGAGCAGCAATGTTTATGAACACATACTGGTTATTTCACTGGCAGAATTTAAAGATAGTGAAGACATGGTAATAAAATAACGCGGTCATTCGCGAACAGAAAAAAAAACAATGGTCGTTTTGTACGCCGAACCATGGTGTACAAAAACAGCAAGGGCAAAGTGAAAGCATTTCGCGAGTCCTGCCCTTCTCCTCTTGCGCCCTTCTTGCCACTTCAAAATCAGGGTAAGCTGACCCACACAACTATATATTTCTTAGTTCTCTCCCTGCTTATCTACATAAATGCTAGATTTAGGCCGTCGAATATTCCTTATTTAATTGATTACGACTGGTTCTATAGGTTGATTTGCAAACTCAAACAATGCATTGAATGACTGCATTGAGTAACATGTAAATCGTGCACCACGAAAATCTACATGCAACTTCATTTTCGGAAGGAATATAGGGTCATGTGTGTACCAACCCACTTGGTCCAGGCCTGTCAGTGTCAAAGCCATACTTGATATCGAAATAGATTACACCTCAACTGTTACTCTAGCGACTTTCGATGTCCCGTTTGATGATAAGAACACACATCTGCCGGTGGCTGCCCTTGTAATAGCGACGTTCACGTCCGTACAATCGGCTCGACGAATGCTAGCCGGAGGTCATTGTCACCGGCAGCAGCCAAGGGCAACATGGCCTAGTATTATGATTCAGAATATTCCCATTCCCTATTTCTGGTCTATGTTTGGTCGACTCGTTATGCATCCCCAGTAAAAAACGAAAAGCCGGCTGCGTATGCTGGGGGACCCTACACGTACAGGCACATCGTTACAACTTCAAAACAGATCAAAACTTGACCTCGACCATAGCGCCTTAGGTTGTGTCGAAATACAATGGTTACAGAGGCGTCCGCATGACAACCGCTGGCGGCGCTGTGACAGTCCCGGTGCAAGTTGCAAGCAGTCACTTGAATACTTTACAGGCTAGGCTCTTGAGGTCTGAGTATTGTTAAAAGCACGGTCCCTCCACTGTGGAGGGACCGTGTTAAAAGCAAGAGAGTGCGTGAAAGTGAAAACAGGTTTTGTAAATCTTTTGTGGAGGGTGAATTTCACTATTTAAATGAAGTGTCCTAAATATAGTAATGATAGAAAAGTTTCCTTTCTGCAATTAAGTTGTACCAATATTTGGTAGTTTAAATGAAAGAGACAAGTTTTTTTTGTACATTTTAAGTTCCGAAGATAAGCTGTCTCTCATGAAATATATTACAAACACAATGTTTCCCCCAGCAGCTGCAGGTAAAGACATTGACAACAATGTTTATGCAATGCTTAGTTTTTTCCATGCTATACTGCACTTTACAAAATGTATTGTTATGCAATAAAGTGATGAAGTGTTACTTCACACTATACTCTCTGAGGGGCCATGGCTACAACTACATTTGCATCGCAAAAAGAAAATAAATTTCTTAGAGGCTGGAGTTATCAGAAGAGGGGTGCCTATCTAAACCAACATTCACTTTTAAAGATACCATCCCAATGAGTGTGCTCAAAAATCCAGAAAAATGCCAACCCTCCCTTTGATCCTATTACAACCCTGTGTTTATGTGGGTCCCAGATGAGCGTGCATGTAAAATAAGCATGTAGAAAACAAATCCTGGGAGACACAATTTTTGTGTTCAGTGGAACGGTCAAACAACAGACTGACCCTCCCTATCTAAAGGAAAAAGATACAATTTTTTTTTTTTTCCGTTATTCACATTTTTCCTATTCTCTTCTTCTATATTCATTAATCACTGTATCCACAGACAATCAATGTGTCAAGTAATCCTTATTTTGATGAGTTTGCTAAAGCATACATTAAAACAAATTATTCAGCTTGGTCTATGACATACAGACTTTATGAATGGCTGAATTTAGGTTTTTCCCATTACAGCACTACAAATTGAAACCTGAGCTTTATTAGCAGAAAATGCTACGGGCCAGTAGCTGTACATTTGATGGATTTTTTTTCCACCTATTTTCACTTTTGATGTCAACTACAGTTTATTGGTCTAATTCCCAAAGCATATTCAGATGTACAGTCTTCAGCTAGTCAACTCATCAACTGTATTATTACTGTTCACAGGTGAATTCTGGTCAAGAGAAGCATTTAGATTTAACAATGATGGTGCATTTTACACATACAGACACTGTGGTGACAAGCTAAATCGGTGTCCCGACATGCCTTGGGAGGTAAAACAAAAAAACTTTGTTGTTGACATTGGAAAAAAGTGCACAAAAAAGCATCAAAACTCACAGCCATATTGACCCTGTAAAATTCACTTTCACTGTCTAATCAATGGAGTAATTTTGATGTTTTATATTCTGCAAATAGCTTTTAAGTCAATATTAAAAGTCTGTTATATGCACACTTCTAACATGCATGGCGTCTGATGCCGAGTACAGTTGACAATTGAAAATGAATTCCCAGTGGATCACTGCACGAGATCAAGTTACTATGACTCATTTCAACAGCATGAGCAAAGACTAGAGCTCTCCTTCATCATACACTGTTTGTATTGCCACTTTTACTCATGAACCAACAAATCAGTCGAGTGTCTGAGACCCAGTTCTTGAAAGCAGAAATTACCACACCAAAGCTTTCTGTGAACCAGGGTTGTGATATGTGTGGTGCTTGCAAAAACCACCCTCCACATTTGGTTCAAAAACAACCCTCTCTACAGCCAACTCTATTATTATTATTACTATTATTATTATTAAAATTTCTTTAAAAATGCACTACACATACGTCACAGTGCGCTGCACAGAACACACTAAACATATGCAAATTTACAAAATACGTGATGCAAGTGTCAGCACCACACAAGCAGTCCTGAGGTAAAGAAAATGTTCCACAAAGCACAAACAAATCACTGATAATACAGATTAAAAAACTCTGTAACTTGATTCTCTCTGTGAGGATGACAAGATCGAGGAAATAATGACAATGCTACATTCTCATAGTTTCAAAAAAGTTCTTTAAAAGAGTGGTTTATTAATTCATTAATTGGAATTTTTAGCAGAGTACCCAATTCAAGTTTGTTTTTTTAGCTGAAAGAGCGGAGCATATGCAGTTCACGTCGGACTCTCTATTCCAATATTTTGAATTGTTCCGAGCACACATTCCATCAGAAATAGAGCAACCAAATGTTGCCTTATGCGTTATATTCCAGAGAACAGCCAACAATTGTGTTGTGTGTGATATTACACATATGGGTGTATCTCATCAACAGCTCCAGAAAAGCATATGTTTCACGTATCCAAGCCTAGTCAGATAATTTCCACGTCTTTTTTCGGAGAGAAAACATATTTTTCTTTCAATCAAGAGTGTCCCAGGTATTGAAACTTTAAAAAAAAAATCATACACCACAGTCCCTTAGTTTATTTATCTTTCAATCAAGCCATCAGTTACTATGGTGATGTGTTTTCACACACTCGCTATACACAGCGATGCATTTGTTCCTCCGAATCCAAAGCTGTTGGTGAGGGCAACTCTCCTACCATTAGAGGGCGCTGTCCAACTCTGGGATGTACACGGTACGTAGTTCATGTTGAATTCCGCTGAAGTTTCTGTAAGGTTTAATGTGGGCGGTAGTATGCCCTGAAAAGAGAGATTGAAACAAGAGTTATTGCTATGGTTGTATCCACAGGATGGGTGAAAGGTAACAGCTACCTCTGAACATTCACCCACTGGGTACTAACCAGGAAACCTGGCATGATCTCAGTCTATTTGGTCAAAGCAATTACAGTTTCATGATTAGTGGCGATTCACAGTGTGAACAGAGACCATGTAGTCAAAATCCTATTTATGCACGAGCCAATATATAACTTTCACTGTTTGATAAGTCAATCAACTTCTGGTGTGATATCCAATCAACTTACAGTGTGACAAGCCAATCAACTTACAGTGTGACAAGCCATGATAGTAAATGCAGCTTCCAGGGCCCCAGCTGCACCAAGCAGATGTCCTGTAGCACCTTTGGTTGCAGACACGGCTAAATTACTGCTGTGTTTCCCAAACACTGTCTGGATTGCTCGATTTTCAACTGCATCACCTGCCAAACAGAAACAGCGGATAAATCCACAATCCTGTGATTAAACATAGAAAAATCTTTTTCTGCTTCAAAGACATGTATCTTCAGGTAGAAAGCACCACAGGGACAGATATTCAGCCTTTAACATATTTATGATACTTTTCTGGTCTACAGCTGACGGGGTTCATTTAAAGCCCTTTGGGTAGAAAAGTTTTTAACGTGTTTTGAAAATCAAAAGTTTTGAATTTCCCACAACATTAACACGGGGATGGTGGCCATTTTGAATTCCAGATATTGGTAAATGTCAGTAATTTTCTTCTGTACTTCAAAAGTTTGCACAGTGACCTCTGATTTTTATTTTTGATTTGGTAAGAGGATGGTTGAAAATGTCATTGCAGAAAGTTGAAGCAAAAGTTTAAGTCTATCACTTTTGAGGTGTACTTCCTTAAATTTTTTTCTGAGTTAATTTAGGGAATGTCATGAGAAGATATTGCCACATTTTTCAATCTGGCATTATGCTGCAATAAGGATGAAAAAACAATGCATGCAGTATGTAGCATACAAGGTATTAGAACGAATGAATTCGAAAAACAATTACGTTTTCTCATTGAATTTGGTGGAAAAAGATCAGAATGTGCTTGCAAGAAATTATTGAGCTAGAATTGGAGAAATTTCCTTTGGCAATACTGTTTTGCAGAAAAATGAGCATAAATAGTGGTGTTGCCCCTCTGCTGGTATTCCAGAAACCAAGGATTTCTATATTGTATGGGCTGAGAAAACCAACCCCATGGAATAAGTAGAGGCAGTCGGCACTGTGTCAAGTAATAAGACCCGCAGTGCCTCTGTAACTCTGCCATTCTAAATCAATTTCAAAGAGAATGTTGACTGTTCATTACCTAATGGAGTTGAGGTAGCATGGGCGTTGATGTAAGTGACGTCCTCGGTGTTGACGTGGGCGTCTCTGATCGCAGCTTGCATGCAGCGTATTGCACCGTTCCCATCCTCACTTGGGGCTGTCATGTGACTGGCATCACCTGGTGTCAAGGATATATCACGGGCATTAGTGGAAGTTCTCAAATAGCATGCTGCATGCTCACAGTTTGGAACAGGTTCGTATTCCTGGCTCAGATTACAGGATTTTCACTGCCAAACATTCAAACATCAGGATTTAAAATTAAGCATGCCGGGCTACTGAAATGTTGACAATTGGTTCTAAATTGACATCTTCAAAAGATTTCACAATGAAGACAATTTTAAGGGTAGTTCAGGCCTTGAAATTGAAAGACGCAAAAGTTTTGATCACACTTTACACAAAGAAACTTTTAACCATTCTCTTTCACTGAGAATCAAGAATAAAAGTTAGAGGTCACCAATGTGACCATGCAAATTCTGGTACAGGAGAAACAAATTACCCAACATGAATAATATTTGAATTATCTCTATGGAGGAATATAAAATTCCAATCAAAACTATGAAAATTTCATTTACCCAATAGGCTTCAAAATTATCCCAAAAAAGTTGTAGGCCAAGATCATATATATTATAAAAGTTTGAGAGTATGACGACTCTAAGACAACATGTGATAACCCTGTGTTATAATGCTAGAAGGATCATACACAAGCATCACTCAAATCCAACCGTACAACATTTTGGTTCACTCACCAGAGAGACCATAGCCAAGAATTTCTGCATACATACTGGCTCCTCTCTTCAATGCATGATTGTATTCCTGTTGACAGATAATGGTGATTTACATTTCTGTGTCATGTTAAATCTTTGTCATGGTACGAAAAAACCTTGAAGGATGATTGACTGAAGGTACACCTGTACAAATACACCATGATTATAAACTGATTTAAAAGCCAACAACAAGTGTGTAGAACTTTAATCTTTCATGTTTATCTTTCAGAAACATCTCCATGGTTTTCAGAAATATCAGTGTGCCGTTCAGAAATTCTATGATCTATACTTGCATGAATGGCCAGCTATCTAAATCAAATTATACAATAACCATTACACCTACTGACATTACAAAGAAATTCCAATGGTAGACAAACTAGGCTATGTATTGAGTGGATCTGTCATGAGCTCACCTCTAAGACAACCACAGCAGCGCCCTCACCCATCACAAATCCATCCCTGTCTGGATGAAATGGTCTTGATGATGTCTCGGGAGTGTCATTAAATTGTGTACTCAGTGCTCTGGCTCTGAAATGGACACACAATGGTATACATTTTTCAAAATCTGTACCTGACAGTGGGCAGATGGGGTCCAAGGAACATATAAATAGTTACAAAATATGAATATTAATAGAAAATAAGTTCAATATTTAATCAGGGTTAAGTTCCCTTTCCACTTCACAATACTTGGCAAAGTCACTGAATGCCTATGGGTCATACTTGACAAAGCCGTTTACAGCACGTCCAAGATAGTGTATGTATGTACAATGTATGAAGAGAAGGTGGCAAGCTCCCTCAGTGCACAATATCTCCCCTGCAAGGCTGGTGATTGAAAACATGGCCATCAAATCAACATTGTTTCATACCCTTAGCAGCTTGACATGAGGAGGCTGGGCCAATGATGTTTCCATTTGAAATGCTGCCATTACGGACATATCATGAATAGCCACACATGTTTCAGATTTGCATATCAGTTAAATGATTCAAATTTAGCGCACCTCACTTCACTGACATTGTGAGGGTGGTTGGGTGATTATTAGCATAAATAAGTGTGGTGACATAACTGACAGAACAGATGATGAAAAAGTGAGACGCGCCAAACAAATCCTTTGAACCAATATGTAGATCTTGCTGTTTGTTGATTATGCAGCCTATATCCCTTTTATCACTGTACACCTCATACACTCACCTGCAAAATCCAGCCATAGCTAGGGGGTTTATGGAGGCCTCAGTCCCCCCAGCTACCATGACATCAGCATCTCCATTCCTGATGAGTCTCATTGCATCACCCAGCGCATGGCATCCTGTGGTACACGCTGTGGACACAGCATGGTTTGGTCCCTGTACAGAGGGGAGAGCCATTAATACTGAAGGGTTTATTAGTTTTTGACATGTGGATTTCATAGGAAATGGGACAGCAACCAAAGGAAGGGGAGACATGGCTCACAATCAGTTCAACCAGGAATTTGAATGGAAACGGTACAAACAAACCCAAGTGCATATATACATGTAACGATATGTGTATTTCCATAGATGTTTGTACACATTGGTTTGTTTATACTGCCATCAAGTGATCTCTTGAGAGTACTGAGTCTGTAGAACACATAGCGTCCTTTTTATTCTGAAGTAGAACAATTGGTACCAGTGAGCCCAAGAAAAGTCCGAACTACATAGCTAAAACTCTAAATTTGTCAATAATGTGGGAAGGGGGGTGTCAAAGTCTTCTGCACGTTTGACAAGATACTCTACAGCAGATATCAGCACTCAAGATTTGCTGCAAACACCCCTGCCAAAGTCACAAACTTTGGTCTAAAGGCATTCTAGGGCAAAATTAGGGGTTTGTTTATAGTTACATTGTTATATCAACATGAGGTATACAAGTGGTCCAGAGTCAAAACTACAGTGCACATGTGTGTATACCCACTCTTCCATTGGCTGTGCACCCTACAGGCGAATGGCAGCCAAGAATTAGGAAAGTACATCAGGTGCTTTCTGAACTGTAAAATTGACTTTTTTTATGCAGACAATAAATGTAGCATTTCTCACCTTCAGTTTATGGCGTATACTGATATGACCAGCTGCCATGTTTACAAGTATTCTTGGCACAAAATACGGACTGACCTTGTTATAACCCTGAAAATAATACAAAAAATGTCTATCATGCCTATCAGTGTTACTGGAAGATGTAATGATCTTACATAAGGTTGAAAATACATGAAGAAAATGAATACTGTGACAGCAGTGTTGTCCTTATATTTAAAAGTAGCCGGGTAATTAAAGAAAGTAGACGGGTGGACTGCGAGGGAGCGAAGCGACCGAGCGGCGAGTGAGCGTAGCGAACGAGGGGGGAGAGCGCGAGAGGGGGGTGTCCCCCTCTCGCAAGGCGAAAAATGAAATTTTGGAGTGGAAATGGTGTTCTCTGGTGGCATCTGAGGTGACATTTAGCTGAGACTGAAACAGTACTTTTGTTGTGTGTCTTAGACGTGGCTCACATACAACAAAACAAACAAATGATTTTGTTTTGTTTGTATTATTTATGACACACTTATGTTTTATTTGCAGTGAAGATGTAACATTTAATCTTAAATCACCCGCTGTCTGCTTATTTCATTGCTCATTTCCCATTCTTCATTATCACATAGTAGTTTTCCCAAAACCATCAAACTCAATTCTAATCAAAACACATTCGCTTTTGTTAAGAAAAACATCAGTAAGATAATTCACTGTAACAGTGTTCGCATTTACGAAAAAAAATGCGTATATAGCAAACTCATAACAATGAAAAAATGCGTAGAGAGTCGATCCAATGCGTAATTACGCATTGGATTGAGTCTCTACGCATTTTTTCATTGTTATGAGTTTTCTATACGCAAACGATAATAGTAAAATGTTTGCGAAAGCACTCTCCGCGACTTAGCTTAGGCGACAACGAGATGAGTGCCCGCTTATTATTAAATTTGTTGCAACATTTCTGTCAATCACTCATTTTGTGTGGAAAGTTTCGGATTCTCTGAGTGTAGTCTGAAAAATCGGCATCGTCGAGTCAGAGGCACGTTACCATGTCAGCTGTGCCTACGAACTTACTACGTTGCTAATTTTCAGGCGAGCGATAGTTTCTGAAACTTATGACACAAAGTGAGTGATTGACAGGAATGTTGCAACAAATTAAATGCTAACCGCGCATGATCATCGAGTCTCGCTGTCCCCAAATTTGATCAAAGCAGATACGCAGTAGGCCTATTGCGTGGAAGGAAACAACTCTATTTTCTTTCAAATTTGCTCCACGAGTCCGTGAAAAAATTATTCAGAGGGTCCATCGAAATACACTATCGGGCAACCCAACATGGAGAACATGGAGAAGACGCAGTGAAATTGAACGCATGCCGGAATCCACGACGTACTGCCCTGTTGCCTTAAGCAACAGGGGATCAGCGCCACGGTGAAGCCGTGAACCGTGACGATGATGTGCCGGTCGGCAACGGTCGGCAACACACATACCTGTGACCGTGGATTCTAGTACGTAAAAATAATCAATGAAAAAAAATACCCATTCAAATAAACAGTTGCTTCTAAAAAAATCAGTTCTAGCTCATTTTTTTTAAATCTAGAAAATGCGTCGGTATTGCTCTGAGAATAACTTGATTTGTTGAGAAGATCATACTCGTAGTGACCGTGACGTTTGCAGCCAGCGCGGCGGCGGAAAGCTAGCTGCAGTCTCATGAACTCCGAATCGTCGATCAAAATCACATCTTTTCGGCGCTTTTTTCTCACAAATTCAGCGAAATTGAAGTTTTTCATACATAAACTAAATATATTTTTGGAATCAAGTATACCTTCGAACGGGCTTTCTTCGGGAAAAAATATTCCATCGGCAAGGTGCCGGTGGCCGACGCCACATTTCTTTTTGACGCCATCGTTAAAAATCATGACCTAAGATGACCTTCATACTAATCAAACCAATTACACTGCTCGTAACAAAGACAACACCATGGGCGCGTCCATCAGCCAATCACACTATTTAACAAATAAAAGATCGGGCTCAAAAAGCCACAAACGGGTATTTAGAAACTGTTTTATGTTTGTGCAGTTCCATGCGGGGAAAGGGGTCGCGAAACTGCTAATCGTATGTGTGCCGTCTAACACAGCTGGCAGTGCAATCCCGAAAATACAGGTCTATAAAAATAATCTAATGACGTTAAAAGTAGCCGGGAAAAAATGCAAAACAGCCGGGTTATTTACCCGGCACCCGGCTTCTAAGGACAACACTGAATACTGTGTTGCAAACTTTGACTATTTCTTAAAATAATATCATATCCTTCTTGACGTTTCCTGGATAGCATATGCAACACTAAATAGTCAGTGTAAAGTTCTGCTGTTTAGCATACTGTAAAGATGTGCCAATATGGTTACAAGTACTGCACAAAACATTGAGCTTGATTTTTGCCCAAATTCCTCAGCTTCACACTTATGGAAGTGAAAAGCTCATTTAGAGATGCAATTTATCTCATTTTCTTTAAAAAAAGTTTGATTTTTGTGAAGTTTACTTTGACCGCATGACATCTAAAGAATTATGAGAAATTAAAGCAAAAAGCTGCAAATAATTTATGTAATTTGATTCTTCGAAAGCAAACATCAATTATGCAAACTGTATCAGACGGGTACTGACAGATAACACAGTAAATGAAATGAAAGTGGCAAAGGATACTGGTAGTTTGATCTGCAAGTTTATCAATATTGAGCATATTCTCACTTAATTCAGTCTTAAAAGTGTAACCAGTGATCCAACAGACGGAAAATTGATTACATTATTTTAACCTTTTAGTGAAGGGTTTATCAGAAGTACCGTCCAGGGAATGGGACCATACAAACAATATACTGGGTAAACACTGTTTCAAAGGTCATTGGTGATTGATGAAAGATAAAAAATGTTTGTCACAATGCTCATCGTAAACTTTAAATACCGCAGCTGTGCTCACACGATGCACCAGACATTGTGCATGAAATACATTGTTTTATCAGCAAGGAAGTAATACGGGTGTAGTTTGACCTCCCCCTTCCATTTAAAAGTGCCAAATACAAAAGGATATCCAATTTAACCTTGCGCACCAACAGATGTGTTTTAATATTTTCTTATACAATATCTTACCTTCTCTCGAAGGGCAATTCCAGAATCTACAATGTCATTCAATCCGACCATTCCCATGCCAACGGCCACACCCTAGATGTACACATCACAAAATGAGAGGGTCATGTCTGGTTGAACAGGCATATTCTAATGCAATCAGAGTAATTTTATATTTTATATTTTGACAACAAATTGGTTTATTGGTTTTTTTAAACATTATTTATTTATTAATGAATTTAAACAATGATGAGAGTTATGTTAACAGACATGTACTGTACATGAAGAAAGCAAACAAAACATACAGCAGATAATGTTTGAATATGTGTACCAGCAATATGTGTGTTACTGCCCTCAACAAGTCATTTGTCTTGAAGTTGAATCAATTTTGAGACAAGCAACTTGGAAGTCAACCACTGACAGGCCTAAAACGAGAACTTCATGAACTTTGTAAATTTCTCAGTAGCATCCCACTGCTCAGACTGGAGGGTCTGTCACACGTGGGCGCTCCCACACTTGTTTCCCCTGTGAGTAAAGAGGAACCAAGAGTGGGAGTGTAGTACCTTCCAGTCTATCAACTACTGAGATAATCTGAAACGTGATGCGCAATATGGACCAACTACTGAGAGATAGTCTGAAACATGATGCCAAATATTGGACCAGCTATTTGGATATTCTGAAACATGATGTCAAATATTAACTTCATGTCTAATTATCCTACAACCATGTGTACAAATGACAGGCTCTGTAACGATACCTAATGAAGACTGCATAGGATAACATATCCCACATGCAATACATAGAATTGACTCTTAAAGACTACAGAAAACATATGAGAATGTTCTTTTCTTTGCCTTGTCTGACAGAGACATGTATTGAGGATTTTTTACTTGCTTGTCCTGATGGAGACTATGATCAACACAGTGCATGTCACAGTGATTGTGAATGACTTATCTTGGAAAAAAGTTTTTGATGACTACTGAACTTTGTAAATTTCTCAGTGGCATCCCACTGCTTGGACAGGAGGGTCTGTCACACAAGGGCGCTGCGAACAGGCTAAATTTGGGGTGAACTCAATACAGAGTTTTGACATTGAAAGTGCACAGAAATAATTTTAATTTACCGATCTTTGCTGGTCTACTTCACTGTCTGGTGCCCACCTGGCCTGGCTTAGTGCTTCTTGTGTTGCTGAGAGGGCAAAGACAGTGGCTTCAGACATGGTGCGTTGTTGCTGCAAAACATGAAATAAGCAAATCATTGCTGCCCTGTGAAGTGACATGTTAACATTGTGATAAAATGTCTAATCAATTCACCACTAGAATGACTAGCTTGTCACAAATATTTGAAATAGGGTTGGTGGATGTATTTACAGAGAAACGAGGGGTGAAAGGGTACTTTACAGCGCGAATGGTGGCAATGAGGTTACAGTAAGTGGTTCTGGAAAGGATAACAAGCAACAAGCAGGAATGGTTCAATCAACATAGCAATGAGTGGTCAACTGCGCCAGTATGCAAGTCTATGTAAGTCCAGAGGCTGTGCATTTTGTAAAGTGATGATAGTATTTAACTAAATCCTGCATTTACAATTTAAAGCTGATAGAATTTGTCATGGACAGCCGTCAAAACTTGCCATGGGCCATTTTTGTCAAAAAACCAACAAAACTTGAATGAGAATAATCATGCTGCCGAGGGACAGTGGCCACCGAAATAGAACACTGATCTGGTACATCCTGGTCTGCAATATCAAAAGAGTTTCAAATTTGGTCAATCCAACATAACGAGTGGTCTTTGAGTGGAGGCATATGGATATATCTTGAGATACTCACTGATTTGGAGACATAATTTTCAGCATTGAATTCTCCATCACCATGTCCTTTGGGAACATGACCAGCTGTAATGAAAATTTATTATTTCAGGCATAGTGCTTTTTGATTGATCAAATAGTACATGACTGATTGAACGATGGTACATTAGTCTATACATGTACATGTAACTAAAGTACATGGCACAGTAAAATTGGCTACACTAGGATTATTAACTCCTGTTGCAAGTACAACGGACAAATCTGAGGGTCATGTATTTCACTTACAAGTGATGAGCTTGTGACCATGGCAACATACAACATAAAAAAAGAAGCATAATTTTCTTTCATAAGTTGCACTTGACCGAATTCTACAGTATCAACAGCCATGTACCGGTACATACAGTGTTTCCATCTGAAATATCAATCAGGCATAAGTTCTTGTTTTACTTTCCTAATGCAGTGTTCTTTCGATGGTTTGAGCACATTGAGAACCACATTATAACCATTTCTGTTGTCCCCTCATGGGATTGCATTGATGTTATAAAGGGTGAACCCCGCTAACATGACTCGGAAACCTTGGCAAAATTTACTGGGGTACTGGCCTTGACAAATACACTGCATTAAACAATTTGTCAGTGAACATTCTTAAGAAGTCTTCAAACTCACCGACTTGAGACGGTATCTTGTCATAGCCTTCACCTTGGATCCTAGTTATACCGCAGTGTCCCTGAATCAGTCTGTTCCACACATGCTGTGTACCAACTCCGAGTGGACATACAATACCTGCAGTCAGAAGAAAAACAAAACAATATGAAAAAAAGGGAAATTGTCATTTTTATGTCCTTTTTCTCATTCACATTGAGACGTCAAAAATCCAATGTGCCTGTAAATTGGTACATTTCTATTAGACGTACTTTTCATTCCATAAAGGAATTATTCAGCATTCAACTTGTAAATTATCCTTTAGATAAGCTGTCAGCATTGTCATTGTCTTCATTGGAATCTGTTCATGAAGTCATTTGACAGGTGTAACACTGTATAATGCTGGTATGAGAATGCTACTGTAGAAAGACGCCACCCTGTCTGAACGTGATAATACACATGAAAACTTTACAAATAATCGACAAGATTAGTGAAGTATAGTATTGAGTCTTCAGTAGTGATAAATCGGTACGACCAAATGCAGTAAATATGTAGCATTTCACATCCAACACGCCTTGTCCAGTGGGGTGCGCTTATTTTCACCTCTACAGGGCCATCGGCATTGTAGCTACTGGTGAGCGAAGTCGCAAAAAAACAAAAATCACCGACAGCCTCACCGTAGTGCTACAATTTTGCAGCCAGGTATGACCGGCAACATGACCCTTGACCGTGAATAGGACGTCACGAGAGCAAATTTTTTGTAGTCTGTGAGTGTTTGAGAGCAGAATCGAGTTGATTTCGGCCGGAAATAGTTAGAAAGGTAGTTTTTCGTGCGCGGTCCAAGTCGGATGTAAAATCCCATATATTTACTGCATTTGGTCATACTGATTTATCATTACTGAAGATTAAACACTATACTACACTAACCTTGTCGTGTATGGGGTTTGGTATTTGTTCAAATACGTTGATCGCGTTCCAAAAACATTTCTTGGAGCCGCCATTACCAACTTCCGGTAATGGCGGCTCCCAGAAACATGCTCAATGTTTACGGAACGCGATCAACTTGTCTGTGCTAATACCAAACCCCATAAACGACAAGGTTAGTGTAGTATAGTGTTTAGTCTTCAGTACTGATAAATCGGTACGACCAAATGCAGTAAATATGTGGGATTTTACATGAAAATGCCGCACCATGTGTGGCAGCGCTTATTTTGTATGCTACAGGGCCTTCGGCATTGTAGCTCTACTGGTGAGCGAGGTCGCAAAAACCAAAACTCACCGACCGCCTCACCATAGAGCTACAATTCGCAGCTAGGTCCAGACACTTCGCACCAAAACCAGTTCGCCCCACACAACTTCGTCCCAAAACCATTTCATACCAAATCACCTCGTCCCAAGTACTACTTCGCCCAACCCCACTTCGCCCCAAGTACCACATCATACTAAAACCACTTCGCCCAAAGTATAGTACCGTCAACTCGTCCTGAAACAACGATGTTACGACGTATCATAAGGTTGTTTTTACCTGCAACTTGGAAGCATTAATGTGTTAGGACATTTTGGCTACAACGAACCATTCATTGTTGCATGAAACCATAAACAATAGAATAAGAAAAAAAGAAACGCGCAAATGCTACAACTCAGGTGCCGTGCGTGGAATTGCACGATGTCAATTTCGCGAAAATGCGTACACTTTCAAGATTTCAGTCCCAGGAATGCTGGCAGGATGACAGAAAGGTGGTTATTTTCAGCTTTACCAGTTAGCGACAAGTTTCGGGCAAAGTGGTTTGGGAACGTGACTTTTGGGGCGAAGTGGTTTTGGTACGAGGTTGTTTTGGTGCGAAGTGGTTTGGTGCGAAATGGTATGGGACGAAATGGTATGGTGCGAAGTGGTTTTGGTGCGGTCCTACTAATTACTGCCCGTCGCTGCCCGTCACTGCCCGTCGACTGCCCGTCAGGAAATTAACCTTCCAATTACTGTAATCTGTCGATATATCAATACCAAAGACCACTTATATAAAAAAAGAAAGCTACAAAATAAGAGTCTGTTTTACTCCAAATGCCCGAGTCAGGTCTCAGAACTAACGTGAATATTGGAACACTAAGTTCTCTACTCGACGGGCAGTGATGATAGGCAGTGTTCGGACATCGATTACGATCAGCGTTGCCACTCGTTCGCAAATCAACGTTGTTGGGGTCTGGGACGACAATTTTGTTTGGGTGTATAGTAAGTAATGTTTTGATATGAGATATCAACTGATTACAGTCGTTGAAAGGTAAATTTCCCGACGGCAGTGACGGGCAGTGGTCGGACGTCGACGGCAGTATGTATGGCCAATGTTGATGCATGTACGATCACACGATTAGCGTTGCTACTCGTTCGAAAATCAACATTTTTCGGATCTTGGAATATTATTTCGTTCGTTTTACAAAGAGTAGTGGTCTTTGGTATTGAAATATCGACTGATTACAGCAATTGGAAGGCTAATTTCCTGACGGGCAGTGACGGGCAGTGACGGGCAGTAATTAGTAGGACCCATTTTGGTGCGAAGTGTCTGGGAACCCTCAGGGCTACCTATACTCACCTACACCGGTAACAACCACGCGTCTTCTATGGTCCACTGAATAAAATCTTACGAAAATTTGTGCATGTAGGTGCACTTGCCTGATGATTTTCATTGTAAATAATGACAGAGAAAAGTCCTTAAATGGAAAATCGCGATGTTGTACAAAGTCTGACATTCAAGTTGGCCGCCATGTTCCGTGTCTTGTCTGTCGTAAGTGAGAGATACTCTTTTGCGGCACTTAAATTTCGGTAGTGAAATCTAGCGTCTATTACACAAAAGTGAGATAGATTGTCGCAAAACTGCTGATTAAATTTCAAAACGAAACGTTTCTATAGCAGAAATGCTCAAATATTTGCTTATTTTAGTTAGCATGACAGTAATTGACAATTTGCAGATTGTCGTATTTGTTTATTTTGATGGAGTTAGGTGGTCTAGTTATGGCCAGTCAGCAAAGATAAAATTAACCTTACCCTTCACGATTTGCGACTTTGCTAATTTTGTTGCTCAGTGTGCTCGACGCACCGTCACTCTACAGGTCTCTCGTGCTGCCTACGGACCGATTGTTGCACGTTATCTTCTTTCTTGCTCCCCTTGTCAAGACTTTACAGGTGCGTAACTTGAACATATCGCTCGGTTCTTGTGTGTTGCTCTAGATATATTCCTGAGTATCTTGTACGTTCGCGCGATTCTTTCAAAATCTTGCTGCAGTTTGTCGACCGACCGTGAGGTTGCCCGAAGTCACGGCTGTGGGTAAAATGCAAATTTGTGTGTCTCGTTCAACCTCCAATTTATACTATAGTACGTTTAAACGATACGCACTCCATCAAAAAGTTCCTGATGATATGCAGTTGGAAATGATTCAATTTTAGTAATTATGACAATGGTACTGTATTCAGCTGACCGACAAGCTACTCTCTGCTCAAAGAGTCAAGCGTATCGCCTCAAAATTTGCAGTACTGACGTCCCAACTGCGACTGTCGTCTGCGTTCACTCTCTTACATACTCTCTCTCTCTCTCTCTCTCTCTCTCTCTCTCTCTCTCTCTCAAAATTGTGAACTGTTTTACAATTGTAATTTTTTAATTTGTACTCAAATCTAGAAATATTTCTTCGAGTTTTCCACGCATTTAAAAAACTAATCAGTGATTTATTGAAATGAAGACTCAGATAAAACATTGACCAGAACTGTAAACCATAATTCATGCCCACAGGCCACAGCTAATTTTAACAAGTGACATAAATTTAGCATTTAGCATTTTCCCTCTTTGTTTTCCTTTCTATTGATTGCTGTGCAGCTATGATATATGATCAGGTATTTGCAGTTACTGTTTATATGACAAACAAAATTACAAATTATTGTGAGGAAATTTATAACACATCTTGTACTTTCAGTTCTTAAGTTTTCAATTTTTAGCTGCTATTTACCATACACTAATATCAACCCTTTGAGCGCTGTAATATTACTTTACTTTATTGCTCAACAACACACTCAAGGAGTGCGGTAAGGCTAAAATTACAAAAAACATAAAAATATTTCCCACCAAAGTTTTAGTGCAACATTTTACCAGTTGTGAATTTTTCTGTAACTATTTGATAATTTTGGACCAAACGGATATCACATTTCATTGGCTACAGTTTTTCATCAAAATTTTGGCAAAAATCTTAAAAAAATTTGACTGGGGTTACAATTGACTTTGGGCACTGTAAGGGTTGAATTTATAGGAGGGTGTAGTAAAATAATAATAATATTTATTTCTTTAAAGCGCACTACACATACGTCTCAGTGCGCTTTACACATTTAAAATTGATAAAACACCAGCAAAGCATGACAAACTAAAATGTTAAAACAATCAAAATAGGCTAAAAACATAAATGGTTAAAAATGATGAAAATTTCTGCAGAGTAAAAACAGTCAAAATACAAAAAACATTATTAAAATTATACAGAGTAAGTAGCAGAAAACGTAAAATAAATCAAGCATCAGCGGTTCCGGTAAAATGGTGACCTTCCAAAACATTAGTAATAGTGCTTTACAAAAAGGTGAGTCTTTAAAACGTGCTTAAAACAGTCACTGAAAGGACAAACAATACAAGTCGGGAATGGCTTGAGTTTCTTTCATATCAAGACAAAAAAAATATTCCATAGAGAAACTTGAAAGTTGGAGTCAATGCAATACAACCTGACTAATCACAATGTCTTGATGTACTGGTGTAATTTTTGGTCTTTACTCTTTATGCAGAAAAAGCAATTCTTTTCCCTGTGAAAATCAGTCCAACAGTAATTCAGATACAGTGTTTACTGCAAAGCAGTTTGCCTCAAGCACTGCAGACTTATCCATCACAGTTTGACAACCAACCATGCATATTTATCAGCTATACATCATCCTCTTCATTTACTTACGTCAATTGTTGGTATGGGTTAGACCCTTGAGGCAGTACAGGATATTTTGTAGGCTTCACAGCGTGATGGTGCCTGACATTTAGTAGACAGCCAAGAATCTCATGAACACCTTGAAGGCTGTGAACGTGCACATTTACATAGTCTGCACTGCAGAGCCAGAATTGCTGTGATTTTGAGACAGTAACTTGAATTTTCAAATCCTGCGTGAATTTTTGTTAGTCCCCTGCAGATGTTCATCCATTCCCTGAAGGTAAATTTTGTGGCATCGAGATCGCCAAAACTATGAGAAATTCATGTTCTGAACAACGAAAAGATGTGTGTCTGTGTTATTTTCTTTCAAAACTAAAAACACCCACCGTGTCAAGAATGCCGATCTGCACTGAGCAGATGATTTAGTTATCAAGTCAAATCAAATCTAATCAAATCAAATCAAGTCAAATCAAATGAAGCATATGGAAGGTAGTTTTAGTTGCTTGTTCATCAAAATGTAAGCATAATAAAATGAACTTTGTTTTGGTGATTTTTAACTGTGACGCCATGTGAAGAAAAAGGTTAAACTATTTTGATTCCTCTGATTAAACAGTGTACATCAACCATTTCTGAATATCACTATTGTATAGAAAACATTGCGTCTTCTTGCTTTTTGTCCTGACATATCCCTTTACAGTGAATAAGTACAGAATGCATTTTTTTTCACAAAATGAAAGATTTTGCAAACAAAAATTTGTAGAAATAAATGAGGTGGAACAGATGCAAAATTTACAAAAAGATGCGGTCCTTCCATATAAGAAATATTGTGTAAATTTGTGCCAAAGATAGCAAAATGCTACAGGTACAAAGCGGTTAAGGCTGACCAAGAACAGTGTTGAATCTGTGTCAATTATCTATTTATTTAAAAAATTGATGAAACAGACCATGTCTTACCCTGTTACAGTCTTAATAATGCCAACAATATTTTTTTCAACTTTACCATTGCTAGCCGTCTTAATTTTAAGATATATCTTAAACATTGCTGCTCAAGTAAAGGTGGCTGTCAAATCCTCTTACATTTCCAGGCACAGCTTATAAGTCAATGTCATGTGTTAATTAGAAAGTGAACAACATTTTTCAGGTCTGAATTCAGGTCTGAATGCTATTGAACAATATGAAAGGAAAATAATTGAATATTGCAGTTTCGTAATGGATGTAATAGAGTGGCAGTACTGTAATGTTGGTTGTTCATAAAATATGAACAGTGTGGGTTAATGACGGTCAGCAAAGTTGTTGAATCTGACAGTTGTCATTATAGCCGTTGTGCTTCCATCCATGCAATAATAATTACTGAAGTCGATAACAGTGTTCAGGTCAATAATGACTGTTGAGATTTATGGTCCCAATGAGGTCAATATTGACAATGAATGCTAATAACTGCATGGAGAATTTGAGAAGAAACCTTCCTGGCAGTAAAGTTGATAACATTATTATGGTAATACAGACTGATAATGGACAGAGCTTCGAGTAGCTGGATACCCAGCTGAAAATTTGATAGCATACCAAACTGGATGAAGCCGTTATCAAATTTGCTAATGGGTTCAGCATTGAATACAATAAAATGAATAATTAAAAAAAACGATAACTGTATGGACTTCTGAAGCCGAAGAAATTGTAAACTGCCTGTGTTGAGGGCTTTACTTCCAGTCAATAATGGTAATTTAAGGACCAAGAAGTAATTACAGTCAGTGGAGACTGTCTTCTTTGAGCTATAATAACGGAGATAAGAGTCAATAAAAGATTGAAATGCTTACATACCGGTACAGTACCAAACTATTCAGTCAGAACTATTTCTTTAATTCCTATATGTGATTGAAACCAGAACAAAATTGTAATGAATTTCTTTGGTGTTTTTCAAGACAAAATGTATATTTTTTACAAAAATTATTCATATTACGTTTTCGGGCAATATTAATTTTTTACATAGTATTAAATTAAAAAGAAAATTAAAGAAACTTCTTTTTTAGTTCATCTCTGAAAATGTACAAATAATGTACATTACATGTAGGCTTACCTGAAATAACCAATGAACAACAACTACAAAATTCAACTTATTTTTCAATATTTAGCTACCTGAAATACCCTTCTTCCTCAAAGCCCTTCGTATTTTTATGTCGGCAACATCTACAGAGTAGCAGCCATTTCTTTGTTTACATTGTATACTTTCAGTTCGAAAAACTCCAAAAATCATGAATGTTTATCATGCACATCTCAACATTTACCGTAAAGTATCACAGCTGATATTTTACAGTGCACGTTACTAGGACAGAGCAGTATGGGCATGGGAATATGATGAAGTGCGATATCAGGGTATATGGTATAATATGTGGGCATACCTTCTTACAGTGCAGGGATACTAGAAAAAAGCAAGCAGTGGGCAAAAACAACTGACTTTCAGCCAAAATTGATAAGCTGTGAAAGCTTTTAGTTTAATAAATTATTAATCAGGGACATATGATTTTTCACAAATGCATATGCCCACACACTATTTGTAACCTCCTACACTTAAATTTTGCCACCTGTTGTCAAAATCTTCTACACTGCTGCAGTGTGAATGAGGTACATGTATACATGTATTTACTGTGCACCTTTTCAATGTCATAACTGTTTCTGATTATTTGTAGTGACATGCAGCTTCCAGTGTACCATATTCCGGATTTTTTCCAAAGCACGCCGGCAAATATAGTTTTTTTTCTAAAATGTTTGGAATCAGGTTCAAATTAAACTAAAATAGAATTTAGGAGCTTGTAATTTTTATCATGTTCTCTAAATTTTAGCTTTGAAATGTCTGTCAGTGTTTGCTAGTGTGTAATGGTTAAACCTGAAAGTCCCATGGACGATAGTTATAGAGGGTAAAAACAAAATCACATACAAACCCACACAGATATATGTGTATTTCCATAAATGCATTTGTACACATTGGTTGGTTTGTACCACCTTTATTTGATGATGATCTCTTGGGCATACCAAATCTGTGGTACACCATTTGTCCATTTTATTGCGGAGTAGAACCGGGAACATTTGGTTAAATGATTGCTGTGTCTCTGCAGTGCTTTTTGTCTTTCCATGGGAAAGCATATAGTGCAGATGTATGTAATACGTGTCTGACTTAAACATCTGGAAAACCAGCACAACCATACAAAGTGAATTTATGACTAACTAATAATCAATAAATTTTGGCATTATTCTAATGGATAGAATACTGTCTCCAATTTCAATATTTGGAAGTACTATGTCATAGTTTTGTGTACTTTTCTTTAATAATAAATTACCATCATCTATCAACATGGCTCCTAAATCTTGGTTGCCTAGGTAGTGACTGTTTCTTGTTCCGGTTACTAGGCAGCCAGGTCTCCATCACGATCAAAGAATAATGTGTTTGGTAATACTGGCATGATTTGACTGATATTTGCGTCATAAATGTTTTAAGCGGACCAGGTGTTGCTTCCCAGAGGTGGTGGAGAATTAACAAATATACAGATTCAACTGCAGAGTGGTGGGTCAATTTTCCCTACTTGAAATCTCTTTTTATACTGTTCACATCTTAGTGATATAACTGTGGCTCTCCTATTTTGCCAATGCACAGTAGGAACTGCTGTACATATCAAGAAAATACATGTATCGTAGTGTTTTGCCAATGTATTCCAGTACATGTTCAAGTCCAAAACATATATTCTGTGACTTTGTTTCTGTGTCTAGTGCCAGACCATCAAATTATAATTCATTGTTTTGCGATATTTCTCAAACTACAGAGCTTGGCCCTGAGGTACCCATATGGGAGAACTTGTCAGTAGTTAGTTACAGATTGGGAAGAAAGCTCCTCGCTAGCTTTACACCAATGATTTTCACTGAAGGCAAGTCTGATAAAATTTTACTGTCTATGTTCCTTTCCAGTGTGCCTGTTCTCTAATTTAGTTCATCATTCATCATCATCTTTAGTTTATCATTCATATTATGATCTACTTCATTGAAGCTTCCTTTTGAGATTCACATGTTCTGAACTTCAGGAACATTATAGGTACATTATACCAGGACACCAAAAACCAAAAGATATGCGGTACTTTTGGCAAAAATAACTGCTTGATGTTTTGGGTATGTTTAAGTACTGTACCAGGATTCACTTTTGCCTATTTGGTTGGAGAAGGAGGGGTTTGTTGAATTTTCAGTCATTCATTGAATAAAATATTTTTTTTCATTTATTTATTTAAACTTTTGGCCACAAGTAAAGTGGAATTGTATATGTGTCTAGCGGGTAATATTCCTGTGAAATTATAAAATCACAACCTACCGGTATTGTACATGTATTTTGCATGACACAGGATCAGGCATGGCTAGATGACATTTCTTGAGTCGTAAATTCTTCATGATCTAGTCTTCTTGTGTTTGTAGTATATCTGTCGTTAAATATTACACCGGCGTGGGCAAGGTTTTCCGGCTCTGAAATCCTCTCCAAGTCACAGTATCTTCAATTCTTCTGAATGAAGGTTTCATGAGAGTAGCAAGAGACTATACGGTAACTTATCAGGAAGTTGCAAGCTAAAGGATAAACCATTTGAAATGGGGGGGGGGGTGAAGGCTATTTGCATTTGAGTCCAAAAGCAAGTGTTTTTAACAGTGTTATGATAGTTAATTTTTTTTCAATGTTACCCCAAAGTTTCTTGCTTAATCCCTTGAGTGCCAAAGTAAATTTTTGTAGCCTTTATAAAATATACCGCAGTCAATATTTTTTTTCAAATCTTTGCCAAATTTTGATTAAAAAACTTTGCTCGATGAAATGTTATGTCCATTTGGTCCAAAATTATTAGATTCATTCATAAAAATTGGTAAAATATTGCTCTAAGGGAAAAATTACAGCATTCAAAGGGTTAAACAAAGATTTTTTGAGCAAGAACAACCCAATCATGGTTCAATCAAGCTTCTTAAGTTTGCATTTAATACTTTCTTGCACATATGTTGTTTGCTGATGGTACTTTACTTGTGTACTGTCATTAACAGAAATTTTGTACAAGGTGTCCTGAAAAATTCTTACCTGTAGCTTGTGTACATTGAAACAAATTTTTACGTAAGTATGTCGCCAGAGAAATTACGTTGAGTTGGGTATTCCTACACAATGTAGTAAAAATGATTGTTTTAGTCAATTTACCATGTAGCAGCTGAGTTATTCCTCCCATAGGGCATGTGCTTTCCATCTTTCATTCTCTTTTCGATGATTTGATGAGAATTCCTGTTCATTCAAATGATCAATAAGCAAATCCCAAGCTATGGATGGATTCCAGTTGGACAGGCACAACGACTTCCTGTACACGTAAATCTATTATAACAGACAACAAGAGGCATACTTGGTGTTAATCTCACAGATCTTGACTGACTGAAATGTCACGTCCATTCCCATCAGATCAGTATTGCAGGTATTAGCTCCTTGCGTGCTGGCCATGGTGTGTGTAATTTCCTCTTTTCTTTGAACACCTGTCCCCGAAGACTCTTTCAATTTTTTATCGTTTGAGTTATCACGGAAAGCATGCTGCATATGTACCACAACACACGAATCATAAAAATCTACAGGAACACAGAACAAATCTTCTCTCTGTATGAAACCTGTATGTACCAAAGTACCAGTGTTGATTGTAACTTGAACGCAGACAAAACAGTCCTATTCATAACTGTATCATATTCAAGTTATTGTCACATTATTACCTTTTTAGTGATGGAAAACAGAGGCCTATCAGCACAGAGACAATCACATATATACCTGAGTCTGTTATTTTCTAATAATGATACAGTAACACTGTGGGAGTCAGCACTGGTACATACCGGTATATTTTCAATATCACAGACTCAACACCCTTTTCAAGACACACACTTTCATGCTTACAGTTACACAGGTACGTTAATTTTTGAAAAGTACAGTGTACTTGGCCATGTGACAAGTTTAAATGCTCAATCTGTCATTTACCGGTAGTACCGTATATAGTCATGTAGAGGATTTCAGTACGGTACATGCAGTGCAGTACATGAATCTTCAGAAAATGGTTTTTTTTTGCTCAATTCTCACTACCTGTAACCCTTTGAGTGCTCTAATTTCTTCAACCTAAATTTTTCTGCAACATTTTACCACTTTTTGAAATTCTTTCAATAATTTTTCAACCAAATGGGTAGCACTTTTCATAGGCTACACTTTTTGATCAAAATTTTGGGAAATGTTTGAAAAAATGCTTAGACCTAAAAATAATTGTCTTGGCTATATTTTATAACGGCGATAAAAACTGACTTTGACACTCAAAGGCTAGCTTTGTCTTATGCTAGGGGACACTGCAACTACATTATATTGAAATGCATTGTGGGTAAAAAGTCCACTTCTCTGAATCTCATCGCAAGTCCTATGAGCCAGTCCTATCATAATTACAAGTGTTATCGCTGTCATGGCAACAATTTCTGTTTGTTTGTGAAACTTGCTAAACTCATTGAATCTTTTTTATCTTTTAAGGCATTCCTGGCATCAAAAATTCTTATGTAAACCTTTAACTTTTGCTTCTGTTGTCTTATTTGTATTATCTGTCAAAATCTGCCATATTTGAAACTATGGTGGACCGCCCAGACTTTTATGACTGCCGTAAGCAACACAATCGTATTTAAGGTACTGAGAATGTGGAAAGTTGAGAACAGAGTAGTATTGATCTACCTTAAGGTAGTATGCACCTCGAAAGTGAAAGACTTAAACTTTTTCTCTAACTTCCTTAATGAATCTTTCAATCATTCTCTTTCAAAATCAAGAATAAAATAGGGGGTCACCGTGCAAATTTTGGTACTAGAGAAACAAATTACCCAAGATTTACCGATATTAGAAATTCAAAATGGCCGCCATCCCTGTGTTAACTCTATGGAGAAAAATAAAAATTTTCGAATTTCGAAAAACTTAGCCGGTGAAAAGTTTTCTTTCACCAAGAGCTTTAAAATGAACCCCCACATGTGGTATATCAGAAGAGAATTGTAAAAGTTTGAGAGTCCGAATGTCTGTCCCCGAGGTGCGTTCTACCTTATAACGCTGCAGTAGTGATATCCAAAATGACATTGAAATGATTATCTCAGCAGTACTCTTCTATTTCTAGATGGTTAAAATATTTTTTTTTCACGATACGAACACAACTTGTCCAGAGGTAAATTCACTTGACCGAAAGCAATGATGCAGGGCATTCCAATGTGTTACAGAGAGAAGAGCTGGATACTAACCACAGACAGTGGAATGGAAGACTGTGTACTAGCAAATAATTTAGAATTAAACAAAAATTTTGCATTAAACAAAATCTTGCCGCATTGAACACTTTGAAAATTAAAAACACTTACAGTGATCACTTGTAAAATATCCAAAGCATGTCCAGTGTCGTGATTATGCCATAACATTCATCTTGGAGAATTAACAGTGTCGCAGTGCATGTCATTTATGATGGATTTTTTCAATTACTGGTTATAACTTGGCTGAATACAAATGCCTTAAAAGGGGCAGGTGATTAATCACATACACTGACAGTGTTTTGAGCATTGCTGAAAATGAGCCATGAACACTGAAAAATCATCAAAAGCTACGGCTACTGGACCTCTAAAACATCAAGTTACGGTGTACAGTACTGTATTGACCATTGCCAATAGCGCTGTAAAAAAAAAAATATTTTTCTGCATTATCCGCAAGGATTACGAAAATAATTTAAGCAAGTGTTATAACAGATACTAGTAAAAGTCACACTAATTTATGGCTCAGACTACCGGTACAAGCTGCAACAATAACCATGTATGCGATAACAAAATTTGTGGAATTTCAGGCAGTAGTGTCTGATGTCATACGCATTCAGCTATAGTTAGTAACAAACCTTAAACCGCAAACAATAGAAGCAGAGGGTTGAGCCTGGTTTCTTTAGTACGTTATTTGTATATGACTGATGGACTGAAATTAAAATGTGAAGTGCAAGTTACTAAGATTATTTTGAAATCTATGAAAACAAAAATCCTCAAAATACTTCTTTGCCAATGATTGGCAAACTCTATATAATACAAGTAATTACCATTGCCTAATACATTGTAGCTATATGCAAAGACAGTAAATTACCTGCATTGTGTTTGCCCACACATTCCAATCCAGTTCAATCGTTCACTTGATCAGAACCACGCATGTGGAAAGCCTCAGCTACTAGTACTTGAGTACATTACATTGAGAATTGAACACTTCGACTGTCAAAGGCGACGAGGTGCTCTATTATTAAAGCATATCTGGAACCTTTCATAATTGCTTCATCAAAGATTCATTGACTCGTCTCTGAAAGACACATGATCCAAGGAATGTATGTGCAGTATTCTTTGGTGTGTCAGTGAATAATGTGATAACGCCGTTTGAAATCTTTTTAGTGGATTGTTGCACAGGGCATGAATGAATGTACTGGCACATACGGTAAACAAGTATGAGTAATGAGATTCGTCTTCTGCCTAAATACTAATCACAGCCCTTCAAAATTTCATATACCAGTAAAACACATACTTTATACCCCTATCAATATAAGAAATCTTTGAAATTATGAACGAAGAATGACATCAATAAAGAAGAATGAAATTTATCAATTTTGTATCAGGGAACCCATCAATTTACATGTATTTATAATAATAATAATAGTGATAAGTTTAATTCAGGATGAAAGCACAATAAATATTAAAAATACAATTTGGTGCATCCCATATAAAAAAGAATAAACTATAGACTTTACCTCAAGTAATTGTTTGCCAGGATGACTGGCAGATGAAAAATTTTCAAATTTACATTAGATATTCCCAGACAGAGCTTAAGTGAGCTGAAAGTAAGAAATCGTCAATGACATTTGTAAAGTACAAATACACTTACCGGTACGTGTGCTGTTACAAAATTCATTGGATGTTTGTTTCAAAATGTCAAATGCAAAAATCTGACAAAATGTTTTTTTAGGAAATATTTTCTCTCAGCTGATCGCTTCTCAGGAAAATAGTGTTGCGTAAAACAGGTGAATCAATAGCTGCATGAAGCACTTGTGAACATTTTATAGCCGTTTCTGGGAAACCAATGCATTGCAAATTTAAATTTTGTAAAGGACTGACGTTATATCTGCCCTCTGAGAATGTTGCTCTTGCAGGTCAAAATGCCTCATTAGCCCCAAATAAATAAAAGATGTGATTTTACGTATAATGCCCGCATGATTATATTGGTTTGGTACTGCAGTCTAGCCATAGTTCCACCATGCAAATTACAGTTACCTAATCTTTGCTATGACACTTATCAGCTATGATGCTGTATTCAGTGAAAAGCCTACAGTTGCGATGTTGCAATGCTATGTTTTATTTTGATCAGTCTGATTTTGACTTCTGTATTTTCATTTATGTGACAGGTCATACATTAGCTGAACACTCTGACAACTTTTTGCAGGATTTCCCTGCATGGTATACCACCGCTCAGCCAGTAGGACATCCATGGAAACTGATCTGATACAAGAAGTCAAGTTGAATTCAGCAAAAGCAAGTTTTCTTCAGCATTGACAGCACAAGTACTGTTCACCTTCGCAAAACTAAAGCCTGCTCTCCAGAAATAGGTGTTTATAACATACATGTGTAATCTGACAATGCCACGCCTGCAGGGATTCCCAACTTCAAAGTATGGTACTTTTCCGTTCATCTGACATCACAAGAGATGTTGATGCAACATTCCCATGTTCACTGCTGTACTGATATGCTAAGAGCACAAACATAATATTGTTAAGTAAATCTTTCCACCTGAAAACAATGGTACAGTACACTGATCAGTCACGCTCTCAATCCAGTGCTGTGGTACAGTTGCTCTTCACTGCCATCAAATAAACAACATTTTATCAGTAAACTTGCTGGTACAGGTTATTAGTAGGAACAGCAGCATTTCAAAGACAATTATCTCAAGCATTCACAGTGAACTTAGGCACGACAAGTTTTGCAATTTTTATATGAACCGTTGAGCTGTTGAAAATGCTTTGATGACATCACTAGTATCAATACGGTCACTTATACGAGACAGAATGTCAGCCTTGTACACCTCAGTGGGCAAGGAAGAGGAGGAAATCTGCACAGATGAGGAGGAGGAGGATGACGATGAGCTTTTCTCAACCCCTCACGCCACTGTTGTCAAACCTCTCATGTCACCGCGGAAACGCATCAAATTACCAGAGGAGCCTTTCGGACGAAAACGATATCATTTGCACCGACAGGCCGTCATCAAAAGCGTCATTTATCTTGTTCTACTGGTCTGCCTGCTGGTTGGGATGGCTTTCCTCGGCCTCCAGCTCATCAAAGTGCTCGTCAGAGACCCTTCCAGTAGTCGTCATGGCAACAAAGGTCATGATCAAGACAGCGTGGTGGGGTGTTCTAAATTCAAGGTTGAAGAGGTCTGGACTAGGACTCTCCATCAGTTGCTGACGGAAGCAGCGTTCCGATTAAACGATGTGAACCGGGACGGAACACCTGATGTCGTGATTGGATTTGCAACAGGTGAGTTGTTGCTATGACAACCTGCATCACTCATTCAAAGTAATCCTTTTCACTCATTCTGTCAGGGTCCCTAATGGTGCTGATATTCCATCCGACCTTTGCACTGACAATATTTCTCACAAAATGTCACGATAAAATTCTCATGATTTGCAGTCGGTTTTCTTAAAGCAGTCGTATTGTTGAGTCAGGTTCCGCAGTGCGTTAAGCGTGTTGTAGATCATACCAAGTATTGTAATAGACATCCTGTACTTTATCAGATTTGATGAGATTAGCGGGACGGCCAATTAGCCAGGAATTTTTAAGGGGAAAAATCAATTTATCTCGGAGTCTGTGAAAGTCCCTGAACTGCAGAGTTCACTGTGATTTTGCAGATAAAAGATGATTGGAAGAAGTGTGTGAAAGCATGCATTCACATTGCAGTCATGCCAACTATAACATGCCAACTTATAACATGCCCCACATGTTAACACCCGTGATGATTTATTAATTCAAAGTAAATTACACACAAGACTTTTAACCTTTCACACAGACACCCAAGAGTGTAAACGCAATATATTTCTGTAAAGGTCAAATAAGAGTGACGTTATCCCTTTCAAGGAAGCACCTTAAAACAGACTCACATATTCACTCCCTGTAATCCTGGTGAACCTGCGTACAGATTTTTATTGGTATTAACTGAATTATATCGTTTAAAATATCTGTGAACTACAGTATGTGACACCTGCTATGAGGGGGACTTACAAAAAAATGTAAATGTCATATACGGTGTGTGGAGTTATTGTTGAAGAGTTGTTAAGTAGCCAATTTGTACTCTGTGAATTGACTAAATTGATCTGCCGTGAGTCCCAGATGTCCATGTACTTGATTTCTTCCATTGTGATTGACAGGCTGTGTGTAACCCCCTAGAGTATTGAAATTACTGCATGATGTACCAACCACAATTGGATGAAATGGCCCATCAACTAGACACATGTACAACCTAGTTTTTCACGCTTGAAGACATCACAGTATATGAGCTTTGTGTTATGACCTTGACCATGAGGTGTTTTACACCATGCATAAGTTCACCGATTGCAATACATTATATTGTCCATACCGGTGAATTTTGTGACATCATCCCTCTAAAATATTACTGATAATGTATCCTCTTACACAGTATTGTGGCCCCAGGTGTTTTCTACAAATTCACCGGCATGGCCAAAACTATAAAATGATATCGCTAGTGTACCCCCACCTGGCCCATAATGGATTCAAGCAGCCTTTGCACTCCATAAGGAAGTCGGCTTTGCCTCATGCATTGTACCGGTATTGTGCAAAGTTTGCTTTGATCCATTATCGACCAGAAGCTGGTACATTATTCATTGCCCAAATATAGTTTCACATACATACATGTACCGGTACCGTACATACATAGTATAGATACGGTACATATGTATACATACATACCGGTAGTATACATACATACATACATTACATACATACGTACGTACATACATACATACATACATACATACATACATACATACACATACATACATACATACATACATAGATACATACCGGTACATACAGACATGTACCGGTACATACATACATACATACACATACATTACATACATACCGGTACGTACATTCATTCATTCATTCATTCATTTATTCATCACTCAAGTGACAAATATTCATGAATAGGTCCCTGTAATTGCTTATATCAAAGCAATCAGAAAAATCTTCATTTACATAACTTTTTAATGGGCTAACAACCTGAAAATTCTTGTACACGTAAATCCTTTTGAAATTGCTATGCAGTAATGCTGCTGTATAAATGTAAATATATCAATGACTAATCAAAAGCTTTATTTCCGTATGATTGTTTTAATCATACACTGCATTATCTGCAATATAGTATTCATAGAAAACCACAGGGTACATTGCACTCTTCATTTAGTATTCAAATGAAGTTGAATACCAGTAATCAGGTAATGTTCCGATATGTGTACATGCAACTTCCAGATCAAATTTTCCACTCTTTGATAAAAGGGAAAATTGAAGAGACATGTAACCTTTGACCTTCTTTGTTGAATGGTGAAAATTTTTACTTCAGTTATTTATTGCATTCTCATGAATGAATGAATCAGTGTCCAAATTTTTTGCAAAGGAAGGGGTTTTGAAGGCGGTGAATTCGAAAGAAGTCATTATTAACCAAAGCATGAGTAACATGATCTTGCAGTGAGTGGGCCTTTCCAATATCAGGACTTCACTTTATCTTGAATGTCATCAATATGTACTGGGAGTGCACAGTATACTTTCCACCTCTTTTATCTATGCGTAATGATAGTAATTGTTCATGAGAGCACTGACAGAATTCTCTCGTCAAGAATGTATCAATAAATACATCAATATGCATAATATGCCTAGTACCCGGTACAGTTAAATGTTGATTATCTGAACCTCTCAGAGGGCAGGGATTTTAATAGTCCTGGTTTGCAAACAGTCTACTAGAAATATGCAGATTAAAACTTTACATAATCATTTACAAAATTGTCTGTAAAACAGAAGGTCACACAGGTGCTGTTCTGAGGACCCCATTTCCTTTAAATCTCTTGTGATACACCAAATGCATCAAGTATCTGTGTATTTCATTTTTCCAAATAGTAGAATCAATATTTCATTTTCTAGTTAGTAGAATCAGAAACTAAATGATACTGAAGAAAAATATTGATTTTTTGTTCTAAAAATGACAGTAAGTGTAGCCAAACCAAGGTTCTGTAAGCCAAGGCTTGACTTGTACTTGACTTAAATCTGGTTCCATCTCTTACTTTGTCTTCCATCTATTCTACGGTATACAGGTGCAGATCGCTACTTTGCAGAACCAATACTGTGTGACCTCTACTTCAATGGTTCACACCCATGCCTTGGGGGGTTGCTGGCACTTGACGGAAGAACCGGCAAAGAGCTATGGAGGCATTACACTGAACATGAAGTGTTCGGTGTCAATTGTAATGTTGATGTCAACAGTGATGGGGTCAGAGACTGCCTGGGAGCTGGAAGAGGAGGGGTAAATATTGCATACTATAACTGTACATGTAGACAGACAGACAACAGTATTGTACCGGTACATCATTACAGAAAGGTAGTGTGAGCCTCAAAAGTGAAAGACTGAAATTTTTGCTCAATCTTGTCTCAATGAAACTTTCAACCATTCTTTTGCCAATCAAGAAAAAAATTCAGGGGTCACTTTGCAAGGTTTGGTACTAGAAAAACAGAGTATCTGACTTTTTACTGCTATTTGAAATTCAAAATGGCCGCTATGCTTGTGTAACTCTATGTGGGAAAATTATGATTTTGATTTTAAAAGAACAGACAGTGAAATTTTTCTCATATTTCAAGAGCTTTAAAAAAGTTCCCACAAGCGGTTAATCAGGGAAGAATGGTAAAAGTCAGAATATCTGTCCCCGAGGCGCATTCTACCATACCTTAATTTTATATCATATGTGGAATACAGATGGAAATGTACTGGAATGAACTCTATTCTATAATGTCATTGAATGGACACAAGAATATAATACGACACACATTTAGGTCAGAAATATTTTCATTGTTTGTACAAAATGTATTGAAACTCTTTGCTCAACTTTAACAATGGGTTTCAAATGACACCCTGTCTCTGTGGCTGGACTGTGACTCAATGAGGGATGTTTGGTCAAATCAAATTGAAATTTCAATAAATTTGACCACTGTCTCATTTGACATACAAAATACAAGAAAATAGAGAATTTTATTCCCAACTCCTCATTCAAATCAAACAATACCAGTATAATAATTTAAATATGGAATGATGATAAGGAGAAATGTACAGGTAAGTCGCATAGCTCACTCAAAGTTACCAGTTACAGAAGGATCCCAGGACCATTTCAGTGTTTTGAGATGAAAGAGTTTTGAGACTTGGATAGACTTATCATGCAAGTGAAATTGAAATATTTCTGGCTCCACGCCGTGAATTGACGTAGTTCTACCTTTTGTCTCAGGTGTTCCATGCAGTGAGTGGTGCCACGGGAGAGTTGCTATGGCGATTTGACGAGCATGAAGCCAAGATAGACATCAGCAATTTGTACACACCTCAGTTTATCAGGGACATGAACGGAGATGGCATCCAAGATGTGCTCATAATACACGGAGGTGATCCCCTCAGGGAACCAGGTAAGCAGGTGTCTCAAACTGAACAAATGCTTTTAATAGCCAGGCCATATCACACTGGCAAAATAAAACTGCCCCTACCTGTCTACCCTGTGACACCCAGACAAAATGGTGTGATCCGCAATGCTGGTGTACCAGAAATTTACATTTACTTTTAAACTTCTTTATACCTTCCTCATATTGGTGATTTTCATTTTACATATTTACGCAGATAAATCTAATGAATTTACAATGAATGTTAATGAAATTATTTCTTGGTGGTTCAATCAAAGAGCATTGTTTTATGTTGATGAAGAAATACTGCGAATGAATTCACCTCAACAACATAAAACAACACTGGTATTGACATGTACCAAAGCTTTATCGAATAAATAAATAAATAAACTTGGGTAGATAAATAAAGATACAAATTGTCAATGTATAATCAATAATCATATATGGAACCCATAGTGGTATACAGTATGTTTAGCCCCATCAGTGTATTGTCGAAGCAATATGAGATAAAACTACAGCTCAATATTTTTCTAACATCAATTTCTCTATGGATGGACACAGACAGTCAATGTCAATGACTTTGATTCCCTTTGAAGCCTGTAGCATTCTAGACATTTATTAGCCCAGTGATAGAAACAGATAAGTCATTGAATCAATAATCTTGTGTTCTCCAGACAAATAAACTGAATTAAAGACACATTCCTGAGAATGTGCCCTCAGTCTGTAACTTTCTTCCATTCATTCCATATCATTTATTAGGCAATAGTCATTGTGATAGGTAGTGATAGGGCATTATTAGCTGGAAATCTAATTTCTAATTGTTATCAATGTGTACCAACATGAACCATTCTCCTAGACTGCAATCTACACTAGCCATGTTACATAGATTCCATATCCAGATCAGAAGTGACAGCGCCCTCAGTGTTGAATTTCACAACTCATTCTGAGGCTTCAATGTCTCTGTTCTGAAAGGTAAACCCGTTGAGAAGATAGGTAGGCTGATATTTTTCAGTGGTTCAACTGGAGAGATTTTAAATTGGGTGCAAGTTCCAGACAAACAGGAGTCCTACTATTCACCACAGGTATTATGTTCTGGTACAAAAAAATTATAGTTGTTTATTCACAGTGTTGTCATTTAAGGTACTTTATCAGTGATGACTGATGCTTGTCAAGTGTGTGCCCTGTGCTAGCTTGTGGCAATTGTGTTCCACATTGTGTATAGTGATACCGTCGTGGCTTATTCTGGTTATTTTGTGCAAAGTGTTTGTCAGTGACGTATGTTTTGTACCTTGTATGCGGTGTACCATAGCTATCAATGTTCTAATCTGTGCAAGGCCAGCCTGGACATTGTGTTGTGCAATTTCGTGGTTGTACTGTGCTACTTCATCTATGCTGGTTTTGTGGCTGTCATTTTTTGCCCCCTATCCTCATCAGGTTTGGGGTAGGCCCTTTAGCTGTTCAGTTTTGTGCTTGTATATATCCTGTATTCATGCGTCTTTGTGGTGAATATGTTGATTGTATGTCTGTTGGTAATGCCTGCGTCTGTAACCCTTTTCCTGCCAGACAGTATCACTTCCCCGTCAGCCAAGTCAGTAAACAGCGGTATTGAGCCAAAACTATACACATTTTCACCCACTAGGCTTGGTCTGTTATAACAGCTCTAGTCTGTAAATACCATGTTCACAGTATCTGTTTTCAGGGGCCTTCAAATCTTCAATTTTTCAATAAAATTCAAAATGTGAGACCTGTTATGCCTGGCTGCTTTAACCCACTTGACCTGGTAGTGACCTTGGCAGGATAAGGGGATTATAGATCTATCCCTGGTCTTTGCTGGCTGTGTTGTACTTGGCATGTCTGGTAGATTGTTGTGTTTTGGTGTTTAAACACTACTATAGCTTTGTAAGTTCTGACCACAAGAGTGTGTTTTACACCATAAAATATGTTTTCAAAATGGAAGGGGGTGGTTGGAGGTGGAGGAGGAAAAACACACAGAAAAATAGTCTTGTGTTTGCTTTATTTTGTTTTTATATAGTAAACAATGTAAAATAAAAATATACAAAAGAGTACAAAATATAAAACCACAGTAACATATTTGTATGTGATATAACTTGACAGCTCTCTACATAAAGAATCTTTTAAAATATAATTAAGTAGCAAATGGCTAAAAAGTTTATAATAAGATTGATTAATGCAGTAAAAATAGGACTGCAGGGAGAGATACAGCAAAATTGTATTCATTCATTTATTTATTAATTTATTAAGATTTATCCAACATAAACTAAAAAAAGGTCTACATACATGTAGTATTGGGTGACCAAAACATGTGCAAAACAGCTATACAAAGTCAGTCTCCCATAACACACTACACAACAAGCAAAATGAAAAGCTGACGTAAAATACATGTATACAACAACATGAGTGTGAAAAAACGTGATAGATATATTTATCATCATGATAAAGTCATCAGTAAGTGTAAAATGAAAGGCTGTAATATCAGTACATTAAGAACTGAAACCATGTCATGGTGGTGATACTCCTAGAGAGTAAGCTTAACCCCGTCCTACCACATTTTGGTAATGGCCCCATTGTTCTCTATGGTAAGGTTAGACCTCTGTACAAAGAAATAGGGGTGGAAGGGATTAATCCCTTCATACCAAGATTTCTCCATTTCATCTTCAGAAACATTAGAGTGAGGTGAAACCATTGTGTTGGAAGGGTTCAAGTCTATAAGCTGTTCACTCCCATCTTAATATGGAATCACCTATGCCATTGAAAACAATAGGGATTTACCAAAAGCTGATAGTGAAGGCATTAAGCACTTCAAGTCAAGCAGAACATTTTTATTTCAGAAAAAAGGAAATATAGCTATGACTTTTCGTGTTTTTTTCAGATATATTAATAATTAAATTTACCAGCAGTATGGCTGATTGTTCATTCGTTCAGCCCCAGACTACAAATCTTTTACCTTAAAATATTCATTGTCAGAAGTAAAGTGTGAAAAATGTACTGAAGTCTGAAATGTCTTTTATGAAGGTACCGTACATAAACCTGGTTTCCTCTAAAAATTAGTACAACCCTAAAGGTTCTACATAGACAACAGTACTTTTACCCGTGTACAGGGATGTAAAGGCAGGTTGAAAATTTAATGACAACTGGTGTCAATGTCAAATCTTGTTGAAACTTCTCATCAGAAAATTTAAATTCATACAGCAAAAGAAACTGAACACTCTGAACACACATGAGAAGCCTTGTCTGGCGATTCTGAAGAACAGTTGGTTGATGACAGGTTACAGTACAATTCAGTGTCATCCTAAGGGGTGTGTTTGTATTCTTCATCATTAAGGGCACCCTCAAGAAAACACTGATTTATGCCATATGGATATTGGCATAGTGTTATTCAGGTATGCCAATCATAAATGAATAACTTATTCTTCAGTAAATTCAGTTTATCCCAACATGGGATATGCCATAATTAACACACAGTGTTTACAAAGTCCAGATAATGAATGGAAAACAAGCCACACTTGGATTAAGGTTCCAAGACAAGAAATGTGACATTTTTAATCTAACAATTCTCTAACGGTTAATAAACTCAGAACCCCCGTAAAGTATACATTTTCTGAAAGCCTACATATATGGGAACATTTTGGTAACCGCAGTGTCACCATTATTTACATAACTATCACGTGACAAGATAATTTGCATAACCTTTCAAAAGTCGGTTTTTCCCTATGTTTTGTCTCAATACTTCAAAAATATCTTACTCAAACTTGCTGGAATGCAAGCTGTCACAATGCTCTTTCAAAGCGTGTCTCAGATTTTTTATATCTTTCTTAGTTTTTTTGCAGCACAATTTAAAAAGAAATCAACTATGGTAAAATTCACTGCTCTGGAAGTTTTTCTGGCATAAAAACTGTTTAAGAAGGTTTAAAAAAATTCTGAGACACACTTTTGAAGACCTGTAGGATAGCTTGCACTCACATGAATTTCAGTCACATATCTCAAAGCATTGAAACAAAACATAGGGAAAACCGATTTTTGAAAGGTTATGCAAATTACCTGTCACGTGATAGTTATGTAAATAATGGTGACATTTTGGTAACCAAAATGTTCCCCTATATCTAGGCTTTCCGAAAATATACAATTTACGGGGGTTCTGAGCTTATTAAACACTAGAGAATTGTTAGTTTAAAATGGTCAATTTCTTGTCTTGGAACCTTAAGAAAAAAGCGTTTCAAGCTTTGCATGCCAGGTGTATCATTACATGTATCTATAGATTATCATGTATCATGATTTAAGGGATGTTGCATATTTCACAGTGTTTTCTGCCCAATAGCTCTTCTTTGCAAAAAATCATTGAATTTTGGTAATTCCAAGATTGAAATATTGGCATGGTTTACTCTTTAGGATGTCAAGCAATTGTAGATTGGGTTAGAAAGAAGTGTAGATGTATGCAAATCCATGCACCAAATTTCATGGATTCTTTTATCTCCCATTTTCAACATTGTGAAAGAGCAGGTATGTAACTCCATCCTGGCTAGCTCATATTGTTTGGAATTTTCACATTTCATTCTGAAATACTGAAGAACAAACCAGCAGTGTTTTTAGCAAGAAAAGTTACATTTGGAAAAAAATCATTTAAATTTTGGTAGTGCAATTTCACAAAGCTAGGGAGGGCCTCCTAAGAAAAAGCTATGGTTTCAATGATGTAAATTGGATCCAGTGTATTTCAGGTGCACCGCATAAGTTATGTATGATATATCTTATGATGTGACTGTGAGATATAAGTTTGATGAATTTATACCTAAGCTGTTATCCAAGGCATTAATGGTTGGATATTTCTATAACAGCTCTCTCAGCCTCATCACCGGTATGTATTCAGCATAGAAAAACTTTCAGTCCTTGGAATGAAATGAGAAATTTCGTCTTTTTTTTTCTAAATTACTCTTAATTGATTCCTGACACCATACTTCTCAACAGCAACAAAACTCTGCAGCTTCTGAGAACCCTAAATTCACCCAGAATGGGATGAATGACTGATGTGCCAGTGGAGTGATAAGCTAGAAATGTGTGAAGCATAAATCCAAATAAGGAAAACATATTATCCAATCAGCAAATACATCAATCCAAATATGGAAAACAAACATCCATATTAGGAAAAGCATTATTCCAAATAAGGAAAACAGAAACCTGTATTAGAGATACCCACAGGCATTAAATACAGAATATAAATATGTCTGAATGTTTATCATTTGTGACATTCCTTGTAAATAATGCAAGTTTATACATTTCTGAAAAAGAAAGCCCAGAATTCTGGTATACAGAGAGCCCTAACATCCTCCCAACTCTTTCATTTCAACTTTGATACTTAACCCACATTGTTCCCAACCCTGCACAATCAGGTATGAGAGACAGTAACAGGGTTAAAACCACAGCCTCGTTGTGAAAAAAAGTGTTGTTTTTTTTGGAATCAGATACTTTCAAAATAACAATATGGTAGAAATTATACATCTTGACTATAGAACATTAATATTGAGTGGTTGTATTTCACATCATTCCCTAGATTCATCATCTAATGGAGGATTTGAAAATGAATGTGAATTAGTTCCACTCAATAGTAATGAAGCCTAGTTGTCCAGATTTAACAATTTTGATTATATCGTTACTACCGGTATGTGGATGATTGTCAACCTTCACAACAGTTTCAAGAGAACAGTGTTAATGTACAGTATGCACAATGAAAGTCAAAGACTTAAACTTTTGCTAAGACTTTCCTCAAGGAATCTTCTAGCCATCTGCTTTCAAGATCAAGAATGAAAGTCAGGTGTCACCGAGCAAATTTGGTGCCAGAAGAACAAATTGCCATCAACATACTGATATTTGTAATTCAAAATGGCCGCCATACCTGTGTTAACTCAATAAGAACCATTTTAATTTCTGATTTTCACAAAAATAAGGCAGTGACAAAGTTTATTACTCCAAGGGCTCCAAAATGAGCCCCAACAAGTGGTAGTCTAAAACAATATTGTAAACGTTTGAGTCCAAACATCTGTACCTGAGGTGTACCGGTATTCTATCTTAATAATCGTTATTACCTGTGCCTGTATGGCTTCACCTCAAAGAGAAAGTCTGGTGTGAATATCTTGGAAGACTTCTTCCTCACAGTCAGTGTTTTCCCGCTCATGCAGAGGAAATGTCCCCTGTACTTGCTGCTCTCGTACACCACTCCGCCAGACCTCTGCGTCTTGTAGAACAGTCTCGGATCATCTGTTGTCTTCTCCTGTGTGGGACAGGACAGTCTGTCTGTTACGTAGACCCTGTGTTGGGAACGCTGCCGTATGTAGTAGACCACGATGCAGCCAGCTGTCTCGGCAAACTCCAGCAGTACTGGCATTTTTCGGTCAATGTGTCTGGTTTGGTAGTAGTGTTCTTTAATATGACCTGAAAGTTGAAAAATACTTCAATATTATTGCCATCTACATGCATTGTCGAAACAAACAATGTTTCACCTATCAATAGTCATCAACTTATCCCATAACTTAAGTACCGGTAAATACAAGTCCAGGGAAAATAGTTATCTATCAAATAGGTTAGATTGGAAGTTTAAAGAATCATTTATGTTGCATTTGTTAAATGTTGTGAACTTGGGGAGTTAAATTTTAGATTCAGTTTTAATAGGGACAATAGTGGTAAATCTGAAGAGCCTCTCTAAGTCAGCAATAGTTAACAACTATTTCCAACATTTCCTGTTGTTCTGAATTAACTTTAAAATGAAATCTCATATCATGTGAAAGATGCAACAGCTCCATCAAAGTTGTTGAAAAAAATACAACTTGGATAAAACTTTGTACAGAACTACAACCGCGTCATATATCACTTCCCGTGTCTTACGCAATGATAGCACACTCTCAGCAAAAACTGTCTTCCCTGCACATATTTCCTCTCATCATGGGATTTAATTATTTTATCACCGGTAGTGATTTGGATGTTTTATTACCAGTTATCGTGATCAGATCCACTTCTTCTTTTTTCCGCCAAAACACAGACAGAGAAGTGATAAAATAAATATTGGAGCGGCCAAAATTTGAGCAGCAAATGATAGCTTGTTAGTTTGCAGATTAAATAACTTAGATAAGAGCATTGAAATATCGTCTTTGTTCTTAGTCTGACTGTTTTTGATATCAGATAGATTGTACAACAATCTTCTTCCCCTATTCTGTGTGATTCCCTAACTTCTGGCTGACTGTGAAGTAAATTTTGATTTAGAGTACAACCACTAGCTTTGTGAAAAATACAGTGTAGGTGTGACCAAATGGGACACCTCTCCTCAAGACCTCTATGATTTCCCTTGTCCTTCATGATATTTGGACAGTTCTTACACTGTATGTCAGTAAATTTGCTGACAAGTTTTCATGTCGATGTTAGAGAGTTGTAAAGACTGATTTTTTTTGTCAGAAAGACGAGCCACAATGACTTGGTACACTGCTTGAAATTCAAATGAAGTTGTCTTGTTGTGTATAGTGTCATAGAATTATCATTAACCCTTTCAGGTCTGACTTTCTGGTGACAATCATAAAAACAGTAACCAGAGTTGCCACTGAGTATTATACCGTATGTGTAATCTGTTTGTATAGAACACACACCTTTGAAATCTTGCACTGATATGACAAAGTGTCATAGGGATTAAACATCAACTGTCTATACTTACAACTTGTTGCTGTAACTGATGTGTACAGAACTGCCTGCACCATTGCCGAGTTGCTCTTCTGTAGACAGCAGTTTGCCTGACTTTGGCGCGTAATCGCAACGCTCTGTACAACCACGTCGCCGACATCATCCGAATGCCTCAATGGCAGTGGGTATGCTGGTCGCTCGCAAATGGCCTCCTGACGTTTGCCAATGATCAAGGTCTCTGTGATACCGATGTACCGGTTGGCAGCGGAAGGGCAGACCTTGGCACTGATGTCACTGATCTGCCTGACGATCTTCTTCGTTGACTTACATGTGACTGATTTACCGGAGAGCATTGTGATAGATCTGCAGAGAATAGGACAAAACATTTACCAATAAAGAGACTTAGGGTAATACGTGCATCAAAACTTTGAGTTTGAAACTTTTGGTCAAATTTTACCCGAGGAAACTGTGTCCTATTTTTAATCTCAAAGGAAAATCTGAGTCATCATACAAAGTTTATGATTATGCAAAGTTTATGATTAATACATTGCCTGACATTTACCGATATTTGAAAATCAAAATACTCGTGCACGCTTGATATCTCTGTAAGTTATGCAGGCAAAAAAATAAATGTTTGGTTTTCTCACCTCTTGTTGCTGCTTGTTGATATCACTGATGTGACAGAAAATTAGTTTTTCTTCAGGAAATTGCAATTTCAAGTCAAGGAATGGATGGCAGTGCAGGGATAGAAAATGAAAATATTGCAAGGAAATTTTTCTCGTCTACTCAGCAGGTAATTGCGTTGAATGAGATTCCAATAACACGCTGTAACACCGATGATACTATTGCCAATGTCACTCCATGCACCAATGCAAAAAAACAAGTATTGTGCTTGTTGTATTAAAGTGCGCCTGGCCAGAGTCCGATGTCCAGAATACTTAAAGTTCAAGACAGCATGGCCTTTTAAAGAAGGTTGGCAGGATATCTCCTACGTGGGCCAATCACAGACAGTCCGCAGTATCTAGGGGATAATAATTCCATGTTTCTGGAATTTCCGACACACGACATGCCAGCAGTCCTTTCACAATAGGACATATCAAGTTCCTCATTGCAATCTGAGCGCCTGATAGGCTGAATATGCAAGAGGTCAAAGGTCTGTTTGGAAACATTGTAATCTTGTTTGTGTGTACGTGTTAAGTAGTCGGCCCACTGACACATTGGAAAACCAGTGGGTTTCAATAGGCTTTTACAGGGAGTTTGATCGCAGTCCTGGTAGTTTGGATAAAACTGATACAGGGAAATACAAAAATATGAAGGTTTTACGTACAAATAAATAAATCGGAACAGTTCTCAACTGTTCTTCCCCTGTGTCTACCAAGCATTCAATGAAGTGAAAACTGTATAAATCCATAGCACCAATTAAGTTTATCAATTTATCGGTATCATGATAAAAATGTGACAGCAGACTGCCATAAAGTGTAAAGACTGTCAATGTAAAAACTATTAAACCTTTGGCGCCAAAGTCAATTTTTGTCTCCTTCATAAAATATACCCTAGTCAATTTTAGCTACTATAGACTATAGTCTATAGAAGCTATTGGGATGGGTATCCGTCCGGCGTCCGTCGTCAGTCTGTATGTATGTATGTATGTATGTATGTTTGTATGTATGTCCGTTTGTGAGGCGTCCGTCCACTCAAATATCTTGAGAACCGCAGTACTAACTGATTTGATATTTTTGCGTAGATGAAAAATATGATTTTGAGAAACTATTTTTTTTATTTTTTGATATTGTTGAAAATAGGCAAATTAATGCCAAAAAGGTGTTTTTGATAAAAAATCTTCTTCTTCATAACCGCTGGTCAGACAGCTTTGTTATTTGGTATACAGGTCCCTAGGGGTAACCCAACTTAGATTTGTTCAAATTGTGATGAAATATGCAAATGTGTATTTTTAAGGAATTTTTTTGTCATTTTTGGCCAAAATTTGACTTACATTGTATGTAATTCTTGTACTGTATAAACCCTATCAATTCACCCAGAAAAAATAATTAATATGATTTTAAATAATTAAATTAATTAGGAAATCATCAAAGCCAAAATAATTTTAGTGTAGAATTATCAGAAAGTTCAACTTTTTTTGACAGTTCATAGTGAAATGCTTACCATCTTGGAGGATTAAAACATGTAAAGGCAACTTTCCTGAATCCCAACTTTGACATATTCTGAACCGTCATTTATTGTGCCCTGTATGTTATCTAAAAGAAATTGCTCAAAATAGTCAATAGAGATAGAGATAGAGATAGAGAAAGTTCTAATTTCCATTTATGGTTGACTTGGTAAGGATAAAATAAAATTACTTTTTGAGGAAAAAAATAGAATGGTCAATTAAAAGAGTGGTCAAAGTGATAGGGTTTTTATGGTAAAGCAGGGCTATAAGATTCCTCATGTGCTATTTATAGCAATTATGCAATCTGTGTAAACAGTGCAATGAAAGTTACATGATTCCTTATAATGCTTTTGATGACCTTGAACTTCTTAAGTTTCAAACATTTGTGTCTTCAGTGTGCTTTCTCTGACTATGTACAGTCTCAACTTATTCAACAGAACTCACTTACAATGTTAATCAAAGATATCCACCTTCTTCATCAATACATGTGTCACAAAAGGTTATTCTCTACATAACACAGCATAGCTCTGTCAACTGTTGAGTTGCTTGTTCTTTCAAAACCGCTGGTCAGACAGCTTTAATATTTGGTTTACAAGTCCCTAGGATGACCTAAGTGAGATAATTTCATATAGTCAGGAAATACTTAATTTTGTATCCATGTCTATAGTAGCTTCAGGGACTTTGGCCCTATGTTTTTCAGCTTTTCACCAAAATTTTGATAAAAAAGTAGCCCATGAAATGTAATGTCCATTTGGTCCTAAATTATCAAAACAATTTTTGAAAAATTCACAAATGTTGGTAAAATGTCGCACTAAAATTTTGGTGGGAAAAATTACAGTACTCAAAGGATTAATTATTTCCCTGTCCTGTATTTCATTGAATTGAATCCAGCATCCACTAAAACTTCTCAGCACAGAAATTATCAAACAAATTTGTTGTCAGAGCAACATTTGAAAAAGCAAAAAATGATTAAAAATGATCAAAAAAGACAAATCTCCAAGCTTTCCTCACCTGATTTTAATAATGTTGTATATAATAGTGAAAATAAAAATGAGAAATAAAATAACATATCCGAGAATTAACTCCCTGTGAACAATTGGTATTATATTAATTACATATGTTTTTATACAGAATCTTTTCGTTGGTTCTTTTTCTTTTGATAAGAAACTTTAATTGAAATTTTAGGAGATGATTCCAACGCAGGCTTACCACCAATACTCTTGAACATATTAAGTGAATAATTTTATGTCTAAAACTCTCAGGAGTTAGGATGGTGAAAAGAAGCACAATTTTCTTATTTCCAATACATGTTGTATTGAGAGTTAAATTTGGGTATTAAAGAGGTAAGGGACTGAGAAACTGTCTGTAATTATGGAACAAGTATTGTAACAATGTAACATAAAATAATTTCAGAAAGAACTCTCCTAAATTTTCTGTCCAGGTTGATAGGATATCAGCTTTGCAATGTTTGATAGTTGAACAAATATTGATAGTGTTGTGGCATTTCCCTGGAGACAGCGGAACAATCTTGACGTAGGAATTATCGATCAGTTTTATTTGTCTACGTGGGCATCAAAACTTAAGACAGTGGTACAGTTGGCATTCTTACATTTGTAAATTTACACATTACTACTCTCTAGAATTTGAATTTTGAGAGCACAATTTTTGACTGCAGTTTGGGGATATGCAGAATGAAGGGTAATGATAATAGAATGGTGTGAAATAGATTTATCACAAGAATTGCGCAAACTTTGGTAAATGAAATATAACAATGTTGACACTTAAATAATCCCATAGCAAATACCGACTTCCTACTTCCGTATACTACACAGAATAGTGTACAGGGACTGTAAACCTGTAGCTAGTGTAGTAAAATCAATACTACACTGTGCGTCAAGATAGGTGTAGCTCAGAATGCTATCACAATCGTTGACTGTGAATTGTGGCCAGCAGTTATGGCGTAGTAAAAGTAATTTAGAGAGCTCAGAATGCTATCAAACTTGTGAATGAAATTTTCAAAACTTTGTCAGACCTTTTGTTCTCTCTTTTACTAGTAATAATCACGATCCATGCATCAACATTTACCATTATAAAATCATCGACATTGGTGTTGTTGCATTCACGGGCAAATACAAAAGTAACATTTGTCACCGTAGACTGACTTTTTTCCGTGTGTGTACCGTACTGTTACTGATTACAATCACCACTCACTCTGAGCTCAGTGCGGTCAGTTCACACAGAAGTCTTCAAGTAAAGTTACACAATGACATTGTACGAACAAACACGCCACTCAGTTGTGTAATCTTGAAACACAGAAATAATCTATTTGTTTTAGTTCTTTTCAACGTGGGTAGTAAAGTATTGGTAAATCCAGAACGGTATTATTTCCCTGTAAGCCAGTGCCTAACATACCGATAGAGTGTTATGTTATTTTGACTTGTAGCAAAACGTACTCAGAAAATGTTTTTAGGTGAACAGGTTAATAATATACGTTATATGTATTATCAATTGGAAATTGTTATGTGAGATAAACAATTATCTTGGCTCAGTGGACAAAGAATATAAAAATAACACAGTCATTATTATCATCCCGTATATGCATGACTTTCAAGGAGGCCGTTTTGACAGCCTGTTCAACTACACCTACATGTAGAGAGACACACTCTGGCAGTCGTCCAGTGTGGGTACCATGAAAGTGAAACAAAAGTGAATGCACAGAGGCAAGCACAGAACTGGCACTGTCCTTGAGGCACCAGGAAATCATAAATCTCATGAAACAGACGGTCTGTACAGCAGACGCTGGCACATGCAAATACTTTTAGCTGTGTTGGAAACTGGCCAAAATATTTGCCAGACATCAGGACTGGTAACTTTCAAAACTTGCCTGTCCTGCCAGAAAGTTGCCTGTCCTGAATTTTTGACAAATCCATTCATTCAAAAAACACAAAACCATTATGTACTTCAAACTGTAAACAACTTTATTTTCAACATGAGTATTAACTGTGATCTTACAAACAAACTGTTCTGAATTCCACTGTTTGAAATGAATTCTAATCCGGACTTGAATACAAAATTTCTACAATAACAATGCTGATAACACTCTGATACATTGTGTTGATAACCGAGTACTGACATTTCATCATGGATCTGTGCATGGTCTCCTTGATGAAATCAGTGCTGACATGAGTCAAGCACAGATTACATCAAGTCAGTGTCACTACCAACATCACTTTCCAGGAGATCAGAAAAGTCTGATTCATAATCAGAGTCCAGTCCCTGTCCTGCTACAAATGACTGCAGCATCTGCCCCCTATATATTTGGTTTTAACAATTGGGAAACTGAATTTTTTTTAATTTGTCTCCATTTCATGCCACAACTTATCGTATAAAACCAAGATGCAATCTGTCATCGAATTGGTACTACAATCAACCAAACTGAAAAGATTGCTGAGCAATACAGAAAACATCATCTGGCAAAGAAAATCAAAAACTGAGAGAGCTGCCATATAAGTAATCAAAGTTGGCGGCATGAATTAAATAAACCAATACTCTCCTCAGACCAAACCGATTTCAAAGGCCGTTTACAGCAAATATTGTTAACGAAACCATGAAACCTGGGAATGGCTAAACACAGAGAAACAAGATTTATTTCTCGAAACAGCCCTTCACAACATGCTTTTCAAACACCGGAAAGCAGGCACCAATATCGACCCGAAATCTATTACAAAGTCCATGAAAAATTGACACAAAACTATAAAAGTTCGGCCTAAAACAAACTAATTGTTGACAGATTAGTACAACATTTACTGTTAACATAACGAGCACTAGCAAAGCTCAAAAATGCCCTAAAACAAAAATCCTTATAAGCGTTCAGAAACTCCGGTCGACATGCTGGGTCATGTTAATTATAATATGTCACCACACACCGGATCACTCACTATAGAGTCAGTCAATAGTGGCTAACTCTCTCAATAACGAATCTGGCTTCTCCTCTTCGAGGACGAAGATGACTTCATCACACAACCAAGCGGAGGGGATACAAAACAAGAGAGCGACTGATGAAGGAACCCCATACGAATCACTCAATCAACAAACCGGTTTACCGGGGACCCAGATCACATGACTAGGGTCAAAGCACTATCAATTCACCGGTGTCTCGCCATGTATTCCACACAAAATAAATGCAATGATCCTCTTATTCACCATATCGTAATACTGAACAATCTTGGTAGAGCCGATGTGTGGAGTTGCCCTCATTTTCCTTTATATTCCTTTATAAGCAGCTGATCGATGAGATTACTGGGTATGCCGTATGGCCTACTATCGAGAGCCCGACACACGGACGTGGAAGTACAATTTTCCTCCCGTCCGACTGAAAAGTTACCCGTCTCGGACGGGAGGACGGGCGGTAGTTTCCAACGCTGCTTTTACTATGATAGGGCAATATAAGAGTTTATCATATAACTAGATTCATGTGCCTGTGTAAAGCTATGGTGAAAAGCGCCATCACATCCATGCATTTTATTACGCCCCGGCCTGGTGACCAAATTTGGATGAACTTGTCAAATTCTGGACCTATTTTTGTATTTAGAACGTTTTACTGTAAACAACTGTACGCGCGATTCAAAATTTGTAGTCAGGTACACTGCGTCCAAATATGGGCATGCATTCACGTGCATATCTGAACTACCTCTACACTCAGGCTCTTCCCCCGATGACCTCGGTCCACAAAACTCGTATCAGGGCTGTAAAGATTAATGTATTTCGAAATACTGGTACAGTACTAATCATAGAGAAGAAGTATGTAAAATATATTTGATATTACGAAACAAAGCCATTGATATGAATGTCAATAATCGTACAGTTGTTTGTTTGAAGTGTATTTGTAGTTCCTGTTTACTTATAAATGACAGATAGCCAGTAATCAGAACCACTCCTGTCTTCTGATACTACAATAAATACTGCAATAAATGTCACAGCAGTATATTATTTGACCTGAATAGAATTCAAGCTGTAAAGATGAGAATTGTACACCCAGTTTCAGTGTTTCTGAATTTTCAGAAATGAAAAATAAATCTGTGCGTTTGCACATCATAGAGGTACACAAGCAAAGTGTATCTAACCTTATGAGAGTAGAGTAAGTTTATAAATCAAGAAAAACCTCAATTTTAGACTGGTAAATCTTGGATATTTTCTTCACCCACCCTTACCCTGTTCACCCCCATTTCCCTGTAAAGAGGTCCACATTCACCATTGATAACAATTGTTTCAGGCCAAACCATGGTGGTAAAGAGTTTAAAAGGCTTTCATTGAGGTAATACGCACCTCGAAACGTAAACTTTTATATTTTTGTGGCCCAAACTTTCCAAAAGGAAATCTAAATCATCCTCTTTTGTGATCAGGCATAAATTTCAGGGACCATCTGGCATTGGTCAAACACGGAAAATAATCACAACTGATGCAAAAAACTTACAAAAAGAAAATATTCAGTTATGTAGACTTTGCAATAAATTGCCTATATTTGAAAAATTGAAGTCTGTGGGTAAAAATAAATTAAATATTTCACAGAAACAAGACAAGGCAAGCCTCATTTACTCCACAGCTTCAAGATAAACCCTCACAAACAGTAGACTAAAGGTATTATAAAAGTGATAATTTAAAAGCGTCTGAAAAACTCCTTTGGAAAAAAATATGACCAAAAAAACATTATGACAAATTTTATTTGCAGCTTTAAAACATTATTTCCTTTGACAGTAGAATATGGAATGACAGTAGAGGGAAACTAATAACATGCACTGGATCTTGAGCACAGAGCCACAGATATGTAGTTAGTTACCTTTCAAATTTTAACAGGACTGTTTATACAGCCTATGATAAACCATTCAGGGGAATCCCCTTAACATTTTGTTAAAAAGGAGAACATTTTACCCTGTCAGTGTACAGTGTAAAACCAGATATCATGATTGAATACACCATAGCTTATATCTCTGTCAGATAGGTGGATCTATTCAATAATTTCCTGTTTCTCGTACACTGCTTCCTTTTTTCATTTGTGGTTTTCCAGGAAATATTCTGTCTCTTATCATTTATTATTAATATTAATTTCATTTTGTGTAATTTTTTGTATCAGTTGTGTTTATTTTGTTTGACAAATTGCCACAGTATCCGGTCTATCCGATGTGAAATATTGATCTACCGGAAGCAGCAACCTACTCATTGACAATGGTCTATCAAATTGCTATCAGAGAGTCTGGTACAGCACAGTACTAGAATTGTCATTGTTGATGAATGAATTCTGCTGTGGACTAGTAGAATTCAAATGTAAACAATAGACACTGTTTAAAAAATCTACCTAGTACTCGGTTTTATTAACATTCTTTAAGGGGCAGAATAAGAAGTTGCACTTGACGAACAAAGTGGTGAAAAAAAAAAGCTGCTTGGCCTTGAATATTTCACAAGATGACCATGTAACAACTCTGTTTCTCAAGTCACAGATCTTACAAGTTTGAGATAGATGTTACCCATTTGAAGTTTGTGTGCTTGTAAGGCTGTAAATAAAAACTGTTGCAACATCAGAAATTTATGTTACTGACACATTTTGACCACGCGCTTCAATTCAAACAGATTTATTACGACAGCAAAGGCAGAGAAGTGGTGTTGTTTGGTACTGGCGGTGAAACACATGGTGGCTCTCTCTGGGCTGTTGGACTACAGCAACTCTATCAAGGTCACATTCATCAGGTATTACACTTGCACATCTAGCATCCTTCCTTATCACCCCTCCTTCCCTCCCTTTCCCTCCTTTGCCTCTCTCTTATCCTCCCCTCCCCTTCTCCTCCCTCCAACTCTCCCCTCTCTCTCTCTCTCTCTCTCTCTTCTCTCTCTCTCTCTCTCTCTCTCTCTCTCTCTGTTTTCCATGCTGTTTATAGTGCTGTTTATTGATTCACTTAATATTTGTTAATGTACATACATTGAATAACATATTCAGTTGTTCTTGAAAATGCACAGTCATCCTGTAGGAAGTGAGTTTCTACTCTCAACATGACTGAGAATTGCTAGCACTTAAGACTATACATGTGGTACATGTACATAATAGCGCTGAGTAAATAGATTTAATTCACAAATAAATAATGCATTCATGTATATAAACAATATGAAAATGAATAATAATCTTTAGGGGAGTTAGTTTTGAGCTGCGCTCACAAAACACACACTTTGACTTAGTAATGTAATACTTTCACTGTGGACTATATTACATGTGCACAATAGTTCGAAATAAATACATCAAATTCTTTATAATTAAATGCATTCATGTATGCAAATTATATTAATAGGCATTATTTTGACTAGTCAAATTAAATAATAACAAGTCATTATCAATAGACAGTATTTGTTGGTTAGAAACCTTGCATTATACAAAACAAATTGGAAGTTGTAATTCTGAGATACAAACTATTGCTTCTGGCTGCTGTCAACATTCTAAAAACCAACAAGCTGGACATTAATATTTCACTATGGTAATACATGTACCAGCATATTTATTTACCAACTCTTGACTTTCTTTGGTAGGCTAAGGAGTTGTACAGAGATAACTTTAAAGGGGTGATGACACCACCTGTGCTTGTTGACCTGACCGGAGACGGTGTCCGAGATATCGTCATGGCGATGTACAATTCCTCTGTGTTGGCCATCAATGGAGAGACATTTGACTACCTATGGAATTTTACCCTGCCCATGTCAGAATCATACAGGTAACCCCTTTCACCACCATGGTTTGACCCACACCCGTTGTTATCAGTGATGATTGTGGACCTGTTCACTAGAAATCAGGGGTGAACAGGTTAAATTGCTAGTGTCTCAACTTCAATATACTGGTATCTTTATAGTTTAACCCTTTCACAGCCATAGTGCAGCCCAAATATATAGTTATTGATGGTAACTATGGACCTCTTTATAGGAAATTGGAGTGAACAGATTAACTATTTGAGTGCTGTAGTTTTTTCTCACCAAACTTTCAGTGCAAGATTTTACAAATGTTTAATATTTTTATGTAATATTTTGACAATTTTGGACCAAATGGATATCACTTTTCATTAGCTACAGTTTTTCATCAAAATTTTGAGAAAAATTTGAAAAAGTAACTGGGATATATTTTATACAGGTGAAAAAATTTGACCTTGGCATTCGAGGGTTAAATTTAATAGTGCTGGTGGCATGATACTTTACCGTATCTAAAGGAGTATTATTTGTTGAATTCTAAAGTTTTCATCTTAGTAATGTTATTTATTTTTCAGGAGTAAAATGTTAATGTCAAATAATTTTACCATGTCTCTGGAGTTGAGATACAGCATATACGGTAAATCTGGCACAACCGTTTTGCTTGTTGCTGGTATTCACTTCATGCTAGTCCTTGCCTCCATATACAGGAAAGACAATTGAAAGTGTAAACAGTAATGATAGCAAAATCTATCGAGGACATCTCTGTATTTCAATATATAACAAGATTATTAGAACTAACCCTTTCACCACCATAGTGTGATACATACCTATTGTTATCGATGGTGAGTGTGGACCTGTTTACAGATCATCAGGATTGTACAGGATAATTTTGTCATGTACGCACATTTGCAGACATGGTGATGAGCAATGAGATAGTGGTTGTATTGCTCTCAAAGCATTCTGTTCATTGCTACTGTCAATCAAAGTACAAGAGTTCTGTCAAAATATAACATACAAGTTTAGACAAAACTATTTTTAAACATGAGATCACAGGACATCCAACCATACCTTTACTTGTAAACAAAAAGATAAAACAATGTGACCACAAGAGGGCATTCTTCAGCATGCAGTTATACATCTTACAAAGGAAAGCAGCAAGTTGCATGTCAAGATATTCAGCTCTGTCTTTCATATATTATTTTATGAATTCTCTTCTCATTATTGTTTCTTCCTTCCATTCCCAAATTTTCAAGATCTCTATTACTTGTCATTCTCTGACAATCCTGCATAGATCAAATCATTTAAACTGTCTGATTGGTCATCTTTACCTAAACATGTCAGTTCTGCATTTACACAGTGATTTGTGCTATGTGTCCTAACTATTTAATATGTTTTTACCATTGTATTAGGGTCTAAAAGCCTAATTCCGTATATTTTCCACGACACTAAAATGAATACAAATGAAGTTATGAAATCATTTGTGAAAGTAACCCCTATGTTTAGAAATGACTTAAATTGTACCAGTTATAACCCTTCTAATGAATACTGCAAACCGTGCAGTGTCTGATATGATATCAGTCAGTGTACAGGGTACCCGACTGTTTTATACTGACCTTGTATCAGAGAGGTATTCAAATCAAAATGAATAAACTCACCCAATAATGAAAATGTTTATCTTTCTGTTGTTGTTTTTAGTACACCAGCTGCTGGTTACTATAATGACGATGACGTACCTGACTTCATGATCAAGTATGCACACGGCCCTGGCTATCCTATTTACTACTACTCACAGGTAAGCCTTGTTTTAATGTTGAAATGTGCTTTATTTTGTTTTGTTGGTTTTTATTTTTAATATTTTCTTGTCAAAGCCCTGTACAGGTGGTTAGATATGTTTGGAACACCACCAGAAGGTTTAGAAGTACCGGTAGACGAATGGCTACTCCAGTTGTTAACTTCTTTTTTCAAACTCCTCTTCAATTAGTCAAACATTGTTCCCAACCATAAAATTAAGTAGCCAAGTCATCTTATCCAACCACATTGCCACAAGAATTCGTTTTACTGGTAGTTGTTGAATTCTAATAGCACTGCAACAGAGATTTTTATAGTCAGAGAAATCCAAACTTTTAAGCAGTGTAGGGTGTGCAAACTTATCTCTGATTGCAAGCATGGCTTTGTTAAAGCTCATTAGCTTACACAAGTATTGTTCCCACCAAGACAGTAATAGCCAAGAACAGTATTTGTATATTTTACAACATCGCCAGAACTCACAATTTCAATTCAGTTCCCATAATACAGCAGCAGAGATTTAAAATCATCAAACACACCTTACCAGAACTGAAGAATAAGACATACTAATGGTTATTTGGGTTCTTTGTAGAGCACCATTTTGGATGGCAAAACAGGCAGACCACTGCTGACCCCCTACATTAGAGATACGGTAGGATCTCAGAACTCACCCCTGACAATCAGTGTTGAAGGCCATGGCAACGACATCTTCCTGTACTGGATCTCAGACTGTGAGAAGCGTGACAGTGACAAAGATGAAGAATTCACATTTATCGAAGGTTAGGGAGATCACACTGTGACCTTAAACCCATTATCTTTGTATCCTTACGTCATCTGGCGCATCAGAACTACGGGTATGTGACGGTGAGACCAACCAGTATACTGTGTAAGCAGTGAGTAATAGTACAGCGATAAAACAGTTGGTAATTTTTCAATAAATTGATTTATTGTGTAGTATGGAGAAAGAGCTGTATTGCTGACTAAGGGGACACTAAATCTTACTTTTAATATTTTAATTAATTTCATCTCTGAAAACAAGCACTTGTACATTCTCCCAAAAGTACTTGAAATACAAATTATTGACACTATGGTATTTGTATAATACAACTTCAAGTATGGGATGTTACTGTTGACAGCTGCATTCTAGTCTGCATTAGAGTTCAGTCGATAACAATAAGTATGTACTTAAAGTGGTTATGTTAAACACTAGCCATTTCGGCATAATCTTGAAATGAGACAAAAAACTAATTTTCAAACAGAAAAAAAAAATACTAGTTAACACATCAGAAGTGACGGCTAATTGAGATTGAAGCACAAGGAATAATTCCTATATATAGAAGTATTTGTGGCTGTTTGGTTGCATGCTGGAAGAAAAACACATTACTAAATCAGAATGGTCTTTTTGACCTTTTTCCAGTGTTGAAATTTGTTTTAAGAAAAATGATACACAAGTCACATAGAGTTACCCTTTATTCTCTTTATGTTGTATTTTCTGTGCAGTCGCACGTGACAAAAATGTTCTCACATAAATATCCTGATCCTGTCTCCTCTGATTTCAAAGCCTCTAACATTTACCAAATCTAATCTTCCATAGGTACCAACGTCCATGAACAGAGCAGATCTGACATGTGTAAGCTACGGTTCAACTCCAAAGGCTATACTAGAATGTACATGATGAACAGGCAGTCTAATACACCAGGCACAGTTGTCTACAACTCTGGTCAGTGATTCTCTCTTCATCAACAAGTGTACCATGTGAATCGTGTGTAGTCAATTAATGATAATCAGTGAATTTACATAATCACAGGGGGTTTCAATTGGGTGCCTCAAGTGTATGTGGCAGACAGTTTTAGCTTCGGCAAACATCTTCTAACTGTCAGCTGTAATTGTTACTAAAAAAACAGCTACATTGTAGATCAAGTGCAAGCAACTGTTCAGCTATGGGTCCAGACAGAGCCACTGCTCCATGCTGGTTTACTGTAACTTATCAATGAGTTGATGACTTTGACATGTGTGATGATACCCAAGGTAATCGTTACATTGCACATACATATCTAATTCACTAACAGAGTTGTGGCACCGCATTGAAACCCACTGTAACATGTTACTTACACACCAAAATCAAATTTATGTCATGATTGCAGAACCGTATGATATTAGAGTGCAAGTGTGCCTGCCCTAGTTGTATTTGTATGAGGGGTCTGGTATGGTTTGAAGTCCGTGAGTGAGAAAGGACAGTGATCTACACACCTCAGCACTTGCACTCTTACAAATGAATATGAAAATATAAATTTCATATTGGTATTTCTGAGAGTTTGTTGCCGTGTTCTTTCATGTTTGTCACTACAGTATAAACATGCCATTTGAAACATAGGGCTTTTCGGTCTTACCCTAAGGGCTTGTCTGTCTACTCGTGTACATCTGCATGTCCTTTGTTAAAATTTTGTTGTGTTTCAAACTTCTGTCTCATTAAAACAGAAGAGCGATGGGAAGTGGAGCACCAGAATGTTGTCAACACATCCTCCCTGGCCTGGCAGTATGTCCAGAAACATCCACACTTCAAGAAAACTTACACAAAACATCTTGCGAAACAGAGACAACTTGAGAAAGGCGTGAAGAAAGGAAACACTGCAACCGGAAGCCGACAGCAAAGTAAAAAACAGGTGTGTCAGCACGTCCCCATCAACAGGAAACTACACAGCTCATTTAGTGGGAATGACAAAAGGAAAAAGCCCAAGAAAGACAATCAGGGTACCAGATCTGGAAAAGAAAAATATCGGGATTATGATGAAGCTATGAATGATGGAAATACAAGATATGGGAGTTGGTCTCCTCATGATGATGAGAACCATCGCCAAGGAAAGACACCAACAAGAACATATCCTGGTGACTGGCAAGTGCAAACGCCATGGAGGTACCCGTATTTCTCTGGAACAACATGGCCACAGGGTTTGAACTTGGACTCAGGATATCATGGAGACACGGACGATCGGCAAACTTATTTAGGGGAGACTGTGGGTGTACCAGGCAGACATGGAGATTCTAACACGAATTACCTTGGCAACTTCAGAGACTTTCCGATGGATGGAGAGCAAAGAGGTATAAATGGACCTTACCGGTATCTGACAAACCCATATGGGAAGTACAGTACCCAAGAGCCTTTTGAGACAGCGTACAGACAGCTTGAATCTATGGACTACCCCACTGATATCTGGAAACATCTTCTAGGGCAGCCTTATCAAGGGGATCGATATAGAATGTTTGAACCAGCAGAGAATCTTGCCACTGGAGACAAACAAGGCAAATTTAGAGGGAAAAATTCCAGGAGTGACAGAGAAAAAAGGAACGCTGTCTTCCAAAGCGAGAAATCCTCTAAGAGACTGGGGAGAAACTCTGCCGTTATTTCAGACAATGATAAGTCTGAAGATAGCGACTCAAATAGGGATAATGCCAGGGTAGTTAGGAAAAGAAGTTCAGTGCTAGGTGATGATATCCAGTTTCTGAATTCTAATCAGAGGTTTGTAAAAGTTTTTGTCACAGAGGATGATCTCTATGGCAACAGTGGCGCTGTCTCTTCAAATGTTGATGTCAAGTCCAAGTACACAGGCAGCCACAAACCAAAAGGGAAAACGAAGGCAAGGATTACACACAGTGTCTTCCAAGGGAATGCAATGAACACACATCATACACATCACAATGATCGCACTGGTAATACAGGTCGCAAAAGAAGCATATCTGAAACACTCAAGAGAAACAGGCGCCATGTTGGTCCGCACGATGGCGGCGGCATGCAGCGACTCCTCTCAACTGGCACACTAGCACCTGTGTTGAATTCCTCAAATGCTGATGCCGAACACAGCATTGACGTGATCTTTGCTACATACTGGTTTTACCCAGCAAAGACCAGGGTGATCTTGCCTGTACAGCAGAAATGCATTGATGAGATGATGGACAATGAAGTACAGAGATTTGATCCAAACAGTAAGTAGAGCACAATCAAACATTTGTATGGTGGCCATCCAGGGGACTGGAAAAAAGTGATAAATATATACATGTATAAAAGTGGTCTGTCCGTAGAGGGTAGCCGTGTCACAGTGTTTTATATCAGATGGGAGGGGAAGAATAGGCAGTGTCAAGTAGTGTAATAAATACTATGAAATAATTTCACATTTAGCAGACACAACTGACAACATTCTTGCTAATTACAGATCAGTACTATGGAGATGACCATGATGCTTATGAAGATAAAGTAATGGATATGTGTCTGGGTAGTGGTGAGTTAACCATTCAGATGTGTCTATTGCAGTAATGTACACTACCGGATGATGCAGTGCTCAGCAGTAGTGGAGTTGATTTGTAAGAAAAAGATTGTGTAGTATTTGTAGGACTTTCCTCTTCTATGCTTTACCCTCCTTTGTGCTTCACCCACATATATGCCTTGCCCTCTTCAATCCGTCACCCCCCAGTCATTTGCTCAATCCTGTGTGTTGCCCTCTTCCATGCTTCACCAACCCCTGTCATGTACTGTCTTCAATGCTTCGCCTGCACCTGTCACTTGCAAATCCCCTTGATTTAATCACATTATTCATTGCCCACCCTCATAATATTTACCCTGCCCTGTCTTCACAGCTTTGAATTTGAGCAGAGTGCACCTTGTTCAGTTTCTTTGCCACATGAGTAATGTTTTGACATATACTAGTTAAACTCTTATTTTTTGAACTACATATACCAGTATAGTGACTTTTCTCTTTTCTTCCTGGTACCAGTTCAGCAGTATACAGTATGGACATGTATCATGGGAGATCCCAGTGATATTTAAATGTGTACTCCTTGTGAGTAAAATACTATCAGGCATTGAAGCTGTACAAGGGAAGTCCAGTTTTCAACAGAAACATTTTTTAAAATCCGTCCAACAAAGTACAAGATATCATACTCTCTGCCACAATTTCCTATCAGATTATTTTTTTCTTTAAAATCAGTGGTTTCTTCAAACCTACACATTTCTATCTCTCTCAATCAACTCACTCTATTTTCTGTACCACTCTTGCAGATGATGACGATGATGGAGATGATGCCATTCATGAATCTCAAACCAACTACAACCCCTTCAACATTCACATGGGACAGATGACAGTGTACAGAATGCGACTGAAATGCACCTGTGAGGGAGATCCCAGACTGGACGATCCAAACAAACACTGCAGTAGAATACTGCCATACAGTCAGCAGCAATGGGCAGCTTACATGGGAACCCATGGCAATAGTCTGTTCAAATCTAGGGATGATTAGCAGTGGGAGCCAAACTAGTACTTCACTGTAAAAAGTCTTTTCTGTATTTCATTGCAAGTGTGTAATACTTACCCTTGCAATTATGCACAGATAAGACAAAATCAAGAAAAAAATGTAAGCCTTTTTAGCACAGTTCTCAAAACGAACATGTCACAGCCTGTTTCAAGATACATTCTCTAAAGGTTTGTTATCATCTTGATTTGCACCGTTCTGTATTGCCAGCCAATTCAAAACAAGCAGTACGGCATTACACCACACAACATGCTCATTTTTTTTAATGTGTCATTAACCCCTTGACTACCTATGGCGCCGGATATATCCGGCGCCATATTGAATTACCATATACCTTGAGTGCCGGAAATATCCGGCACAGTTAAATAGGCGTATTTGCTTCGTTTTTGTCGCTAAAAATCCCGTAATTTCGGCGTCGGCACGCAGCGCGACTAAGACTGGTGTATTCCGATCTGGCCTGAATGTGATTGCGCCCCCGTACGTCCGAGTATGGCCAAAATCCGGAAGCAAATGTCGTGACCCATGACCTCGACCCTGAAAGGTCAGGCTGATCACAGAAGCGTCGCGTTGATTGTTTACAGTTTTCAGAAGTACGGACGATCGCGAAGATGTTTATGGTTTGTTTTTTTTAATGAAATGAAAATGTTTATTTATTGAAAACAAATGATTTATATGTAAATATGTTCTATTAACAGCAATATTCGTGAATGAAACTAGAGGAAATACAATTTTTTACTATAAGCCAGTGAAATTTTATAGCAGCCATATTATCAATATGACTGGTCACATGACTGGTCATGTGTTTCGTCATGTGATTTGTTGTTCCCTAAAATGTATTTTAAATATTGTGAATTATTTTTGATAAATCATAACCATTTCAGATGCATGTTTCTGCAAGGAAGACATAAAGCAGGTGTTTACAAATATAAATGTGTTGATTTTCAAATACAGAATCATGTCAGATGCTGATGTTTGTGGTTCATTTACTCTGCCTTTTGTGAGAAAAATCTCAAATAGGTACATGATAACATCTATAAATAAAGTAAAGGGTAGTCATTATACATATATGTAAGGACAATGCCATGAAATTGCAACTGTATTCAAATTTGCGTCATTTTATGGATTCAAAACACGTCCTGATGCTTCAAATATTCATATTCTTTGCCAACTCTGGTCACATGTGTCATGTGATCAGTCACGTGACCTGGAAATACAAAAGTTATGTATGAAAAAGTGGGACATTTCATAATGATTCAGAAAATATATGGTTTATTGGTACTTACTTAATTTTACTCTAAGCAGTGTTCATGCAATGACAACACCTAAGATTTTATCAATATTTCCATAAGGGCCCTGGTATATAGGAATACATTGGTCTTGGTAGTCAAGGGGTTAATGCCTACCTGAGTTTAAAAGAGTGCTGATGTTGACACGCTATTCAGGAACAAAATATTTCTATTACATAACGCTTTTGCCTTGAAGACAACACACCTCTTATAAAATATAATTCCTATTTTGTGAACTTTGCACAAACCACACATAATTACAACGTCAAATATCCCATAGGAAATGTATGTTCAAAGGATTTCACAAAAACAAAGATGATGTTCCTGGCCCTAACCCTTTGATCACCATCGTTCAGTCCAGTTCTCTTATTTAACATTGAAGTTGGACATTTCCAAACAGAAATGATGCAAATAGATTAAATCCTTTTACCTCAATGTTGAAACTTTTTTTTTCTCCAAAGATGGTAGGATAGATCTAAAAAAATAAAAGAGAGCTTAAAAGAGTTCAGGAATGCGGAGTAATATCCTGTGTGTATTTTCTGCTTGGATGATTGAAGCAAATGCAGCATTTGTCCTACAGCAAGAATGAATGTAGCTCACTGGGGACAAATGAGTTTCAAAAAATGCTACAGTCATTCTGTGCTTACCTTAAGCTTTTAGAAACGAAGAGACATTGTACCAGTGTTCAACATTGAATGTAACCTCTGGTAAGAGTGACAAAAGTTTTAGTCCTTGAGGTCCTTCAGCTTTGACCATGAGATTCACTCAACCAGGGTGTATTCATACCTACATGAGCCAGTCACAGTGGCTTGTGAATCGATACACAACATCTATGATGTGGTACATATATACATTAGAAAAGTTGGTTGATAGACAGAAAGGCCACCATTTTGCATCAAAAACGATCTTCATTGTGCATTTTTGGTGCACTTTCCAACAGTTCAACATGACCCACACTTTCAACATGAAACCACAACCTTCTTGCTACAGCAGTGGGTGTCATTGTGCAATCATTGTGGTACCCTAAATTTTAATGTTTCTAATGATCACGGACTGACAGTAGATAACCGATCACAGTGCCGATACTTTAAAACCAGACCCTGACCACCCGTTGCTGTCCCAAAGAGGTCACGGTAGCACCACTACTTTCAAATAAACTGGCGCTGCTGTTGCAAGAACGTTGCTGTTTCACGTTGAAAGTGTGGGTCCCATTGGAAATCGCACCTAAAAATGCACAGGACCAGTGTGCGAATTAACGTTGGTCCGACGGTCTGAGATCGACAGATTTCTCGTCGGGCCGAAAGTTTTTAGCAACATGTCGGTCCATATGACCGACTGGAATTTGAATAAATGATGAAAATTTCTCCGTCAAGACCTGTACCGATGCAGATGATGACTGACTTTGAATAATGTGATTCACACTTGAATGCCATGCACCTATCAATGTTTTCCACTGCGGGAGTGCAGGGCAACAGGGGATATTGATCGCACTTTGTGTCCTTGTAGTGAGGAATTCGATCTCTATGGTATGCCAGACCGGGGGGAGGGGCGGTTGACAATGTCACAACATATAAGTAATTTTTAGCTCCCATTTGCCATACATATATGGCAATTGGGAGGTTATATGGTTGAAAAAAGTCTGTATGTGAGATGTCTGTCTGTATGTATGTATGTATGGATGTCTGTCCGTCCAACGCAAAAACTCACAAACCGCTGCACGTATTAAGCTGATTTTTGGTGTAGTGATGCCATATATGGTGTAGATGTGCCGTTGTTAAAATGAACTTTTTAGTCTCATAGATATGCAAATGAGGTAGAAAAACCGGCGAAAATGGTCAAAAATCAATAACTCAGGAAATGTTCATCAGATTATTGTCATATTTGGTTTTAGGTACCTTAGGCCCCTCTCATTTAAACATATAGATTTGATTTCAATATTTGATGCTTTCTATTTTTAATGATTTTTTTTTTCTTTTTTTGGGCCATTTTAGTAAAAAATCTTTTTCTCTTAAACCAATGGTTGGATCGCTTTAAAATTTGGTGTGCAGCTGCCTTGTGATAACTCAAAATAGAATTCATCAAAATTATGGCAAAATTTGCATATTTTAAATTTTGTATTTTTGGGCAATTTTGCCATTAATGGTTAAAAAAATCATCTTTGAAACTGTGTATGCCATTACTTTCTAATGAGGTGTGCAGGTTCCTAGGAGTGACCTGAAGATAACTCGTGAACTCAAGCAAAATTTGCAAATTTGTGGTACGTTTTAGCCATGCTTTCAAATTTGGTACTCAGGTGAAATGTAGTAGGTCATCCATTTAAAGTCAAGTACTGCCTGTGCGAATGAGCAGATTATGATTCTGCTGTTCCAGACTGAGGTGTTATTTATAGGAATGATGCAATGTTAGACGGTAATTGATATTTAACTGAATTTGACTACATTGTATGTAACTCTTGTACTGTATAAACCCTATCAATTCACCCAGAAAAAATAATTAATATGATTTTAAATAATTGAATTAATTAGGAAATCAACAAAGCCAAAATAATTTTAGTGTAGAATTACTAGAAATTTCAACTTTTTTGACAGTTCATTGTGAAATGCTTACCATCTTGGATGATTAAAACATGTTATCAAAAAGAAATTGCTCAAAATAGTTTTGTCATGATAGGTTGATCAAATAAATAGAGATAGATAAAGTTCCAATTCCCATTTCTGGTCAACTTGATAAGGATAAAAATTACATTTTGAGGAAAAAAACAAGGTGGTCAATTAAAAGAGCTGTCAAAGTGATAGGGTTTTTATTGTAAAGCTAGGCTATAAGATTCCTTATGTTCTCTTTATAGCAATAATGCAATCTGTGTAAACAGTGCAATGAAAGTGTTACATTATTCTTTATAATGCTTTGATGACCTTGAACTTTTTAAGTTGCAAAATTTGTCTCTTCAGTGTGCTTTCTCTTAGTACCTAGTCTCAACTCATTCACCAAGACTTAGTTTGTGAAAAATAGCAATGGTAATTTGAGAGTAAAATTGTGCTTGGTTAAATAACCAGCTGAAGATTCTTTATAACCTGACAGATATGCGTTTTTTATGACGTAATCTTGATAAGCAAGGCATGTTTACTTTAATTAGAATGTAATTAACTCTTGTTTATATTATTATAAGCAGTAGTATCAAGTTGAACAAGCTGATATTGATAGGTTGGTCGGCTGTTGGAGGTTTAAAGCTGTAAAAATAAATGTATGTATGTATGTATGTATGTATGTATGTATGTATGTATGTATGTATGTATGTATGTATGTATGTATGTATGTATGTATAATAATCGCAATCATACCAATCCATACTCCAAAGACATTAGGTCAGAATTCATAAGACAATAGTTGTAAACATAGACACAAAACAGCACAGAACAGACAGTAAATAGACGGTACACAAACAAAGTCATATTCATGAAAGAAAGATATATGGACCTCTGGCATGTATGTATGTCTGGCCACATTGAAAACTTCAAACCACAGCACCTACCACCTTAGTATTTGGTGGACAGGTGCACCCAGGGGTGGAGATGTGAATTTGTTCAAATGAACATGTCAAAGTCAAAAATTTGCAAATGAGGGGGAAAAAAGGGAAAAATCCTACTCTGTAACCATTGGCCAGATTTGGTTGAAACTTGGTATGCAGGCTCTTTATAGTGACTTAGTTACATTTCTTCAAAATTGTGGTGAAATTTTGAAGTTGTATTTTTGGGCGATTTTCCCGTTTTTGGTCAAAAATCTTTTCTGAAAACGCTCATCCCATTGCCTTGAAAACTTGTATGGTATGATCCTGGGGTTGGCCTTTGTCAGATTTGTTCAAATTTTGGTGAAATTTTCATATTTGTATTTTGGGACAATTCTTCCCATTTTTTGTCAAAAAATCATTTACTCCCAAAGTATTTGTTAGATTGCTTTAAAACATGATATTCTTGATTGTTTTCTGTCAGATGTGTAAAAGTCATTATGAGATGGAGCATTTCATGTTGCTGGGGATAAGATTTATTTGGACTTGCAATGGAATTTTCTTAGTAATCACATGTAAGAATGTAATGTCATGTGTGTACTAGTACTTAGTATCTCTGTAAAATGGGAGCACAGTGTCGTTGACACTATTTTTTGTTTTGTGACATTTTACAATTACGAATAGTCTACATCACTTCACCAGTTTCATACTCCAAACTCTTCGGAATTTTTATAATTCAGCCCTCCATTTTATCAAACTGACTCTGTTTTCTTTGCTTTGATTTAATTTAATTGAAACTTCCAAAACATAAACCGTTCATAGAGCAGTTTAACATGCTGCTGCAGCAAGATTTCATTGGAAAAATACGCATAGAGCGTATAGAAATTGCTGACACCATGAAAGGCTCACATCGCCACTCGCGGAAATGAATGCATTATTTCTGATCGAAAAATTTTGCCTGAATGATTGCTGGGTCTCATCGCCCTTTGAAAGCTTAAAGTTATTAAATTGACTCTTAAAAGTTTGAAAGACACTCGATACTGCTGAAAACCATCGCGACACGATCAGTTAATGATGCCGTAAAATCTTAAAAGGCGTAATTTTTTACGACATTTAGGCCATCGAAACAATTTGAAGCCCTACTCTCGGCCTCTAAGAGTATACACGACGGATCGTGCAACTCGACAAAACTGTAATGATAAGGTCGGCGCTTTGTTTTATAAAATGTACACTTGTTATCAAGTCAATATATCGTGGTAACAGTCGACCTTGTGAACTTTGGTTGAAGACCAACGAGCAAGCAAGATGTTTTAGCGGTCAATAAACAATCGAGGCAAAACGTGAACTTGACTGTCGACTACATGTAGCACAATCGGGCAGTCGTGTAATACCTATAGTCCTTGTATCGAGCGTAGTTCAAAACCATGGAGGTAAAAAAATACCTCCATGTTCAAAACCAAATACGGTATGTTCAGTCGACAGCACTGTTCTCATTGTAGGTTTTGTCTTAATATCAATTTATCTAATATGTATACCGTATGCTGTTTTGAATGAAAAGACTTGTATAAAAAAACAATCAAGAAAAAGTTATGATACTTGCCCTTTTAATTAAAAGTATAACTTCATATATTTCTTCATGAAAGCAACAGAGGCTACATTTAAGTATATTTATTCTTTGAAAAATGTTGAAAGTAATCCATACGTCATATCAAAATACATACTAAGTATTTTCTCTCTTCTGTTTTACATTACAATAAAAAGACGTAGTGATCAATGTTTATATAAAAAAATTATTCATATACTCCCCTTATACTCATGACTGTTTTCAGGGTACTAAGCTATTCACTCACTCTTCTACCACTCGCGTTTGCTAATTTCAGAAGTGATTTTCAGCTCGCCAACCTTTTTTCAAATCACAATATCACATGCCCTGGTGTGGTGTATAATTGTACACAGCCATGTAGAGAACACCATCCCCCATAGAAAGTCGTGAGAGACAAACTTTCTCGCTTTCATCATCCTCATGTAGTCAGTGCATGAGCCTGTATTCCCGGCCCTAGGTGTTTGACATCATTTTATGGTCCGAGAGTAGGGGATTAGACATGGCTAGAAAAATGTCAAATTCTCCTGTTAATCCCGTAGTCCCCCCAATGGTGGAAAACATTGATAAATGCATGCGCATGGCATTGAAGAAGATGAGGGCTGTGATCTTTTTCAGATTCCAGATAATGTAGATGAATGATTCATGATCATTCACTTACACTTTCTGCAAGCTATGTAAATAATAGTCTTTTGGAGTGAATACTTGCTGACTATATTGATAAAAGGACATGGAAAATTAAATATTACAACATGCAAACGCATTGTATTGGGTGAGAGAGTGCTGACTTTAATGCCAATACAATTCGTGAACAACAGTTTCTTCTATTTATTGAGGACCGCAGTTTTCTGTAAGGACCTGAAGCTTTGGCTTGGTGCAGGCCCTTATAACCTGAAGCTATTTTCTCTTAATTTCGCACACTGCACAGGACATAAGTTTGCATGCAAAGAGTATAATAGGTATTTATTCAGAGATGTTATTGAAAGGAGGTGATGCTGGTTGATTAAATAAATTGCTTTTTTGTTAGGGAAATTCGTCTCCAAATTCTGCGATATGTTCATATAGTGGCCATTCCGTTTCCCAACTTTCTACTTTTCTAATGCATACTTTACAGTAGCTGTCATGTATCGGTTCACAAGCGACTATGGTGCCAGTGTGAGTCTGTTTACATTGTTATCTGTCACAATGTATATACCAAACTAGTGCATGGCGATCAATGTTTATGCAAGTATCGATCCATTCACTTTTGATTAGCTGTTACTGGACTTAACATGTATCATGCTTATTAATGCAGAAAGATGAATGCATAGTGCTTGTGTATGTCATATTACCGGTATTCAAAACTATTAACATATCCTGCATATGTTTGTGAACAAATTTCTTATTTTGTGATGTGTTTCTTATCCAATTTTCATTGATGTGTTCACATGTAGTACATGTATATTTATACCTATGTTTACACAGGGTTGTTCAGTGACAGCCAAACAGACTGAGTTGATCAGAATTTTTTCATCAAAAACAGTCTTGTCAATGAGGTGATTAACCCATGTGACATGATCCCTCCCTAGAGGCCTGTCATTGACAATATGCATCTTGGTTGAAAGATTTGTTTAATATTATGTACACCTAATATCATTAATATGTATGTATGTACATATGTATATGCGTGTGTGTGTGTGTATGTATGAATGTATGTATGTATGTTTGTCGGTACGCATGTATGTATGTAGGTGTATGTATGCAATAAGACATACCAGGGTACAGGGAAGGTTATACCCATGTACATGAACGACTCAAAGGGGTATTTCTTTGGACATTTTGTCAATACCATACTGTAAGATATACTCCTGCATAAATCCTGATTCTGTACAAGGATATGCACACACCATGTGCTGAATGACGTACTTGGTAAAGTCAAATTACAAAAACAAATACCACCTTTTAATGTGTGTATTTAAATAAGCACATATTTGAACAATATTAAAGTATCTGTAAACAATAACCCGTTATCTTCCCACAGGTTTATAATTCCATGTCATGATTTATTAAACCACTGATTTATATCAAAATATATTCACATGACAAATCAGTAGATAGCAATTAATTTCAAAACAAACCTCTTCAAATCTTTTCAAAATATACCCGGTCTTTCATAATTGTCTCCATCCAAACAATGAAGTAGTTTTTGGGTTAATGATTCTATTATATGTGTATGCAAAGATAAAAACTTCCTTGCATGCTTTTTGCAGATATAACTATATTTTTAAGCAGTTGGTGTTTAGGCATGTCACTGTAGTGTCATAGAGGGTCATTCAAAGGGCAATTAATTCATGATGAAAAAATATTTTCCTGTAATATGTGTAGAAATGATATCTAATATATGAAGACGATAAGTATGATATATTTTGATTAACCAATGCGTAAAGAAAGTTTGATCAAAACTCTGAACTACTTGTTGAAAATACATATCCTACTTTAAACTGACTTGTATATCATTTACATAATAATTCATTATTGTACCAGAAGAATTCTGCATTGAATTACATGAAAATAAACAATGGCTAATAGTATACAATATATGATGAAAGTAAAAGTGTACATCAATGAAAAGCACAAACGCAATCCTTTGTAATGCTGATACTACAAAACAAAGGCAAACATAAAATCCTAAAGATCTTGCAAGTTATCCATAAATGCCAGCAAACAGAAAAACGTTGTACTATGAATAAATCTAAAAACAACCTGGAATTTTTCATGTTCTCCTGGATTTAATGCTCTGTCAATGTGTCTTTCTAGAGTCATTACTTTAAACTTGATATTGGACAATATGAAATCAGAGACAAACATGTTCATATGTTTGCAGTAATGTCAATATGGCTGCCATGTGGCTATTTTGTTCATGTTTAGAACTTAGTACTCGTCAGATCTGACATTTATGCATGTCAAGAGAACTTGATTTGTTCAAAGGGGCTCTTGCTGCAGAAAGATGTACATCAGCTCACTGGAAGATACACATAGGACAGTATCAACACTATCTGACCTACAAGATTTCGTGTAATCCCATACAAGTCTATTCTGCATGTTATGGTAGAGTGCGCCTGGGGTACATATATCTGACTCTCCAACTTTTACAATTCGTTTCCCATCTGCCACTTGTGGGGGGGGGGGGGGGCTCATTTAAAGCTCTTGGTGTATAAAAAACATTTTACAGTCTTATTTTTTGGAAATGGTTTTATTCTACTGGCTACTTCCTGGTGTGGGCTGAAGCTGTGGACTTGATTTTTGCAAGTTCTTTATCCTAATGCTTTGATATTAAATAATCTGCAAGCAGCAGTGATACAGCTCAAAGAACCAAAAAAGTCATTGTTCACAGTCATCTAGTAGTCGGAACCTCATGCAACGATATAAGCTTCTTGATTGGTTTTACAAAATTACCAAATTTTAATCTAAATTTATTAATTTCCTTCTCTTTACATTGTCCAGGCCATCATCAATTGTCAACAACGTCTGTAATGGAAACAAATACATGCTACATTATTAGCCAAAATTTTATAAAAGGAGATGTCATATGCTCTTACTTGGCAAACTCGTGCCTCAAATCAACCAAGTGTGACATACTGTTATTGGTTTTCGATAAGTTTTGGAACCATGCAGTAAAGAAATTCCATCTCATGTATTAATCGTGACATTAATTTTATTTGGAGGGCCACACAAAAGTAGTTTTATGCCTAAACTACATATTGCCGATTTGTCCCACGAATTTAAACCCATGGTCTACATATACTTCAGGCAGTAGTTTAGAGGGGTCTAAGTGCAAACCCAGAATAACAAACCTGTATTTAGAAGCCTTAGGATCCTAGAATACGAAATGGAATTTTAGCAGGAAAAATATAGGGATGCAATAGCCGTTACGGTCATGTTTTGAAGGGTACCGCAAAATCGGGATTTGCGACCAAAGTGCAGTTTATCAAACTTGTCTTTTTGTAAGCCATCTGCTGAGCTTAATTTTAACATACATACAACCTGGCTTGTTAGGTACCATTGGAAATGCAATTTATTCTTCGTTAAAATGATACCATGTAAAATTACAAATCTTCTATATTTTTATGGAATATGACCAAAAGTTACCCAACACCTCTAAACTTTATGTCGCAATTTACAGGTAATCTCAAATTCCACCCAAAATGCAGCTTTGTTATCCTGTTGGGATGCACGTAGACCCCCTTAGTCTAGCACACGGACAACTTGATGTATGCAAATTTTCTGTGATCGAGTAATGTTAAGGAACCCACTGAACTTACTAGGAATGTGAAGAATAAAGCACCAGCTGACAAGAAGTGCCAAATATCATGGTAGTCGTAGAAATCAAACCAGGTGCAGTCTTTGTTGCCTTCACGTGATATTGCCGGAGTTGTCTGTCAAATTAATTACATCACATCACTTGGTAAGTATTTTATTTTCAAAAGAAAAGTTAATTCCGGTAAAGCTTGCCTACTGTATGCGTTTTTAGCAACTTCACACAAATGTATATCTAAGCAACGTTATACAAACGGCTCGTTAGGCGCATGCGAAGTAGGGTAAAGAGTCTACGAAATATGATATTGATATCATGATAATGAAAATTAATATTATCAATACGATACGGCACATCCTAATTGCATAAGTATATAAAAGGGACGCGCCATTGACTACAATGTCGAGCATAATTCATATACGTTCAGTGATTTTATCAAGTTTGCCTAGCAGAAGAGAGAGGAGAAGCTCAACCCTGACGCACTACCAAAACGTTTTTTTTTTTTTTTTGAAAGCATCAACATTTCATAATTATTACTATATATGTAAAAAGAATTCAGGTTGACCTATTTACGCCCGGATCTTTTTTTCACCCCGTTCTCCAAGCACAGATCGTAAAGAGAACCTGTTTTGTGGCCACACGTTCTCTTCTCCTTCAGGAACACGGTGGTACAGAATATGTTGATAGAAATTCATAATTTTGATAAAAAATGCGATTTTTCAAAATCTCTCGCAAAATCCGTGTACTCTCGCTTACCCTAACAATTGACGGTGCCCCCGCGCGAGAAATTATAATAAAGGCAAATATAAAAAAACACAATCGCATTTAATGAGGTACATTTTGATATGTTTCTTGCGGATTATTTTGACATTCACCTGGTTTAATTTGTTTGCTTAAATTATCTCCGTCTTTGCGATTAATAATTATAATATCCCGTCTCCGGTGGGGGGCTCGCGACCGACTTTTTGTTTGTAAGTGCGCCCGACCGCTATACGTGACCCCCGTCGCTTACCCTATGTTCTAACGGAACAAATTCAGCACAAACGAAAACCGCTAATTTCAAGTATCTTTACGCGTCTAATGTCCCGAGACATGTTAATTTACTCCAGCCATACCTTTGTTTACTCGTCCCGTCTTTCAAATTGTGAATGGGTTTGATTTAATGTGAATTAGCGGCATCAAACGAACACACCGGACAAGCCGCGGAATCGCACCCCCGACGATGTTTCGCCAGTGCAGACAAACATGAACCTGTTGACCGAAACGGTATACGCTCGTAAAAGAGGCGTAGATTTAGATCAATAGATATGAATATGATAGGAGCCATGAACTTTTAAAAATTGTAACCTTTAAACAACATGAACTATTCAAAACTTCCAATTTTTAAACGATATTTCGATTTCGCGCGCGTCGCCCAGTCGGTCGCCCAGACGTACAATGAGGTCAACGAACTCCTATGTATTTTGCAAGCCGATGAAAGGCGCGCCGTATCTCCTGGCCTGGGAAAACGTATATTTATGTGCATATCCAGCATATCGCGCAAAGTGAGGAGTTTGTGAAAGGATGTTTGGATAATAATGTCAGAAAGATAAAGTTTTACAATGAGTAGGGATGTAGTGTATTTCTTTTCAAGTAATGCTGTCAAATTGCCGTGATTAAACACATCCAGTCCGGCCGGGGCTCACACCGGGATGGAGTGGCGAAGGTCGATCATCACACGAAAGGACGTGAAAATGTTCTTATGCGACGTAGTCCGTCCCTTGGTGTATTCTCAGTGCATGGAGCATAAGCTTATTAGTCCCCACGGACACCGTCCGGGGGGACTTATAGGTTTGGTCATGTCCGTGCGTGCGTGCGTCCGTTCACGCAAATATCTCTGAGATGCCTGGAGCGATTTCATTCAAACTTGATACAAGGATTACTTCATATGGCATACAGATGCATGTCGATTTGTTTTGTGATACGATCCAATATGGCCGCCAGGCGGCCATTTTATTACGATTTTTTCATGTACAGAGCCATAACTCAGACATGTTTCGACCGATTTATTCAGAGTTGGTAAAAGGACATTGAGCAAGTGTCATAGATATGCATGTCGATTTGTTTTGTGATACGATCCAATATGGCCGCCAGGCGGCCATTTTATTACAATTTTTTCATGTACAGAGCCATAACTCAGACATGTTTCAACCAATTTTATTCAAAGTTGGTACAAGGACATTGACCAATGTCATAGATATGCAAGTCTATTTGTTTTGTGATACGATCCAATATGGCCGCCTGGCGGCCATTTTATTACGATTTTTTCATGTACAGAGCCATAACTCAGACATGTTTGAACCGATTTTATTCAAAGTTGGTACAAGGACATTGACCAATGTCATAGATATGCATGTCAATTTGTTTTGTGATACGATCCAGTATGGCTGCCAGGCGGCCATTTTATTACAATTTTTTCATGTACAGAGCCATAACTCAGACATGTTTCAACCAATTTTATTCAAAGTTGGTACAAGGACATTGACCAATGTCATAGATATGCACGTCGATTTGTTTTGTGATACGATCCAATATGGCCGCCAGGCGGCCATTTTATTACAATTTTTTCATGTATAGAGCCAAAACTCAGGCATATCTCAACCGATTTCATTCCAAGTTGGTACAAGGACATTGACCTATGTCATACATATGTACGTCTATTTGTTTTGTGATACGATCCAATATGGCCGCTAGGCAGCCATTTTATTACGATGTTTTCATGTACAGAGCCATAATACTCAGACATGTATCAAGCGAATTATTCAAAGTTGGTACAAGGAGATTGACTACTGTCATACATATGCATGTCAATTGTTATGTGATACGATCCAATATGGCTGCCGTGCGGCCATTTTGTTACGATTTTTTCATGTACAGAGCCATAATACTCAGGCATATCTCAACCGATTTTATTCAAAGTTGGTACAAGGACATTACCTATGTCATACAAATGTAGGTCTTTCTTGTATGTAGGTCATTCTGGCCATTGAGCGCTATCTGTCAAAGTATTTTTATCACAGACCTAATGAAGAGGACTCTATCCTCTTTGAGGACCTGTAATCAAAATACTGATTAACAAGTGGGGACTGTGTCATCAACGATGACTTGTTATTTACGCGATTGGAAATGTGTGATTTATAAAATATCCGCAAAAAAGTAATGCGAGATAGTAGTAAGAAAACTTTACATGGTATGATACGCCAACGTCTCTGGGGTGATTGTCGAGGCCGGGTGATCGTACTCAAACATCCCCGGGCTCTCGCTTTGTTCAAAGTTGTGACTTGGCATCAATGAATGACTTTCCTTCAAGATAAACTTCCCCCCACGTGGTATAAAATTGAGACAATATTCGGAAAGGGCCAATCAAGGTCTGTGAGTGGTTCACAAATTGCAACTTTCGTCTAACAAGATTATCAATCGAACAGTGTGGCGTACGTCCCACAACGTTTTGTCGCCGCACTCCACAGGGTGAAAAAGAATCACTTTGCGAGCAGACAACGAACATCTAACGCCGCACATCGAGTCAGAAAATCCTATCGAAAGTACTGAATCGTTTTTTTTACTCACCAATCCGAATTTATTCTACCTTCTTTTCTACACTGAACTAATTTTAATCAACTAACCACATTAGCCTACAGCGAAGTTATATTTTGGTTTTATCATACATTTTACACTTTACCAATTATCTGTGATGACAAAATGCAGAAAAAAATGAAATATTCGATGTCTAAAGGTTTTATTACATTTTTCAATCTGCAGCATCAATGACTGATTGCCAGTCTGAGACTCAAACTTCAACAAAAATAGTTCCGGGTCAAAATTGGTAAATACTCATTAACATAAAGGAATGGCATAATGTTTTTGGTATTGCACTGCAGTGCAAATACCGGTAGTACGAGCGGGCTTCGATGCAAGTAAACTGTGGTACATATGTAAAGTATTTTTTCGCTCAGACAAGTTTATAGACCGCGTCTGAGGTCATGACCTTTATCCAACCCAAGAGACGTACGAGGCGAGGCACACTCAGCATGCTCAGTAATTACTGGCAACAATTTCAAAAAAGTGATTGGAGACGAATATGTGCTTGAAGACGTAGGTATTTAGTGAATATCACTTTGAATTTTGTGTCCTAATTGACCACATGCAAAGTAGAATTAATGATATTAAGCTGAAGTTCAGATCCCGAGGAAAATCTAAACCTAGTAGACAGAGCCGGACTCATTGAACAATCTTCAAAAATTAGCACAATCAAATGGAATACAAAAGAAATTCAAAGAAAAAAATTGAGTATAATGATATTAAACACTAGGACGTAATCTAAATTCGGTATTGAATTACTAACTATTCCAGGCAAAGCACTTCAGCAATTTTGGATCTGACGCTTCGCTTCTCAATCGTTTTGGTAGCGCAGAAGCTCTTACGCAACATAATCGGGAACTATTTCACTCAGAAGGGTTTTGCGAAGCATCTTGTGAAAATAAGTATTATATTTCTCAGACTATTTAGTTCTAGTTTGCATGTGCTGTCCGCGACATAATACAAATGGTATCTTTCAAATTATGGCCCAGAATATTTTAGCATGAACAAATGGCGGGATTTACTCTATTAATAGGCGATATCTTCTTTGAAGCCATCGTCAACTCATGTCGCTGACTGCAAAGGAATTGGTTGGTTTGTGATTGTGCGTGTGTATAATGTTCATGTACGCATATGTGAATATAAAGGTAAGAGCTATCAAGTGGCGAAGTAACAACGTGGGAAGAAAGGAAGCCTGACACTGCATGAAAACCCAATAATTCAGATAAATTCACATTAATGAGTTGCCTGTATTATAGTATAATACACGTGAATTCACATGAATCCACATGAATACAGGCTGAATACAAAAATTGGATTCTTGAATGTATTCATCTGTATATGCACTCTTCATCTAAAATACAGGCAATAATCCATGTTAATACAGTAAGTATTATAGGGTTTTTATGCAGTGTGAGGAAACATGTGCAACATCACTATCAGCCATGCAGCTGTGGGTCAAAGATCTCGTACATTACTGACTGATAGCTCGGGATATAAATTAATATTGATACAGTTTCAACCTGACATCGTAACTTGTAACAACACAAGAAAGATTTGAAAAACCTCTTTTGAGCAACTTCTCCTACCTCCTATTTTCTAAAATATTGAACAGCTTTCACTTTACAGCAAAATATATAGTAAATTCACTTACTTCCCAGCGAGTTAATCCTTGACTTAATGAGATCCATGCTGGTACCCATAGAAAACACGCAACTATGGCACACACGATGGGCGGCACTGTCCATCTCTCACCTAAAACTACCTGTATCAGGGAATTGTGAGACCGATCAGTAAATTGACTGTCCCTTGGTAGAATCAAACTTGATTTATAAAATACTACAAATAAGTACACGAAGCGATTTTAGTGTGATGATGATATATTTCTTAAGAACGCTTAGAGTTACATTGGACAAGATCATCGTCATGGAACGATTACTAAAGATCGTCAACGTCTAATTATCTTGAAATCGTTCAAATTACGTGTTTTACCAGCAGGTGTACTTTTTTGTAAATTCAAGCTCAAGTACGCATCTGTAGGGTAATTTATTTACCTTCATAATTGTGTAAAACAAGAAGTACAAGCCTGAATTGACCACCAAAATTCCCAACAAATAATCCTCAAAATCTTCAGGTTGTACAACAGCAGCAGCTATGGCACTGAGAGAGAGAGAGAGAGAGAGAGAGAGAGAGAGAGAGAGAGAGAGAGAGAGAGAGAGAGAGAGAGAGAGAGAGAGAGAGAGAGAGAGAGAGTGTGTGTGTGTGTGTGTCAGAGAGAGTCAGAGAGTCAGAGAAAGATAAGCATAAACGGACACATAGACAGACAGACTTCCTAAGTCATTAAATGAACATCAACTTATACATCGGTTTCTGGTATCTTTTGTTCTAAAACAGTCAAATAATGCTTTGAACTCTCCAGAGGCCATTGTAAAGTACAAACAAGCTAGGCTATTACAAAATGGATGCTCTGGAGAGAATCGAAACTACAAAGAAATTAAAATCATATCATTCTTTTAAGGCGAGCTACGACGGACAAATCAAAAGCGTGACTAACAGCAAGTTCCTGAGAAGAAACGCGCATATATATGCAAATAGATTGCTGGGAACAAATATGGGAAGACAAAGACAACAAGCTTTACTTCTCACAATAGTTCGATTGAAGAGCAAACCGATAGAAGAAAATATCAATTCTCAATGATGTAAGGGGGAAATCAGACACACAGTAGCATGAACACAATGAGCAAACATGAAAATATTCATTATGCAAGGCAATGAAAAGTCAGACTAAACCATAATGTAATCACTGCCATGGAGACGAACATTTTCGGTTTTGTAATAAAGCTGATAAGTATCAATATAGAATTGTAGCAAAACAAACATGTATTCTTTCACATAACATACTAATAGACAATTGCCAGCAACTTCCACATGGATAATGGACATTTACTTACACCGAGAGATTGAATAAATTAAGGACAACGATCAGAACTGTCTTGCCCTTGGAACAAAACAGACAACAAAAAATGGATAAATCGCATGTCTAATTCTAATTAAAATACACAACTACTCAGGCAATCACAGTCTACTCAACGTAGACATGAACATTTTGTTTTTTGACGACGAATCGTTTTCTATAATTATTAAGAAATAAAACTTAGAGCGACCACTGTGTCATATTTGGAAAGGGAACTTCTACATATATGTCAACAATATCTATAGATAAAAACTAGTGTGGTTGGTCAATGGGGACAATATCATCTTGCATATCATAGACAAGTGGCAGAGCAAACTACGGGGATTCTTTCCTTAAAGGAAGAACGCGCCACTGGAACAGATATTCGGACTCTCAAATTTCTACAACTCTTTTCTGACAAGTGCAAGCTGATTTTAAAGCTTCAGGGATGACTGCCATTCGAATCTCAAATATAGCAAATCTTGAGATAATGGTCGAAAGTTTCATTTAGGAAAGTTTAGGCAAAATTTTAAGCCTTTCACTATCGGGGCGCAAACTATCTTAATATGTTTCTGCTGACTTCCAATCTTTAATAGCTTCCTGCTGACTGTACAAATATTACACTGGTCAGGACCGAATTATGTGCTTGGACAATCCTCGTGCCATTAAAGAGACTTCAATTTCAGATAATTGTTTCAATATCTTTTATCTTGACCACAAATGTAGTTTCCTACATTATCCTTCCCTGCTCCTGCACTAAAAATAGTTGTCATCTACGACATTGACAAAAATAGGTCGTGTTTAACTTTAAGCATTTAGACATGCTTTCTTGGACTCGAAAGAGAAAGTTCGTTTTATAAACATAACTACAGTACATAGCAAGAAAAACTTGCACTTGTCATATTTCATGGACACACAAACCAATATCCAACAAAAGTTTAATAGCTTACAATTTGTAAGAATCCTTTTTGGCACAATTTTAAATATATTTAATATTTTTGTAAACCCATCATCAAGACCTCAGCATCTCAGCCCTAGCCTCGAAGGCCATGCAGCAAAAGACAAGTTCATGAAAATTTAGGACGTGGTCCAATGAACTGTGTACAGATAAATAGAACTATCATACATCAAACGTTTAAAGACGTTAAAGCATTAAACGTTGGCATGCAACACTTACAATCGCCGCTTTCTTATCCGATTCGCCGGTTTGAGGCGTTTCTGTCGAGGCAAACAAAAAGAATGGAGTATGTCTGATTAATTTCACAACGAATCCATTTGTAAAACTAGCGATTTGTGTGTCTGACGCCTTTTGAGGGGACAGAATGGCTTCCCTTCGGATACATTTAAAGCTAAAAGCAAACATTTACTCAAAGTGATAAAGGATAAAGTGATATTGATACCGTCTAACGTATAATTCAAGGTTCGCCATTCTATAACGCGTGTCACAAAATGTGTCTCTGAAATAACAGACATACATAAATCAATATTGATATGATAATTATTCCAGATGATATTTGGACACCCGTTTATTTTAGTAAATACATACGGGAGCCTGTTAGCGTTTTATAATAAGTTAACAGATTGACTCTTACCTTTAAACCATGGCAAGTGTCCTTCGTCGACGTCATATTTATAATACAGCCAAGTTAGGATGCATGACATGCCAATGTGCACGAAGACAAAAATGATCCAGAATGCCAAGAATGTCCCAAACACCTTACAGAGAATAACGAATTGAGATTATCAGATTATCTTTCAATAGAATTCAAGCAAGCATGGAACTGACGAGTCCATTACAAAGCCGGTCTGCATCAATATGTATATGTTTAGCCTCAATTCATGCGTATTAAAATCTCATAAGGTTGATTAGCACAACACACTTACTTAAAAACAGTGTGAAATTTAAAGACTTGCAGTAATGTGTCTTGCTTCTATAAATCACGGCTTGATCGAGCAACTGAAACTCACCAAACCAGAGAAAGCAACGATGTCCAAAACAGCAAGGCAAGTATATGTAATATATGCATTGGCCAGCTTGTCTGGGTGTCTATTCTGGAATAGTTTCAGTGTCGAAATGCATACCATAATGTACATACATATATTGGTGGTGCCTGGAAGAAAAGTTATATTCATGTACATGGATGGGACGTCTATTTAGATGACAGCTAAGACCTAAGGACAAGTTAGTCTGAAAATTTCGAGATCCATAAAACTTAAGTAACATATCTATCAATTTGTGCTTGAAGTAGTCTGTGTTATTATTCCCAACACTCTGCCTTTGGCATCTATCCCTCTAATTTCTCACGATAACACATGTATACATGTGTGCGTGTGTCTGTCTGTCTGTTCGGTCGCTGAGATCAGGGTAACAGCATCTTTGTAATTATCGTCGATGATGAGATTGATTGCCGAGATTTAGTAACTAGTAGAAAACAACTTTTGTCGGTGCATATTTGTCTTATTTTCTGCTTTCTTCATTTACACCTCTATAGTTTTGTATCTAATTAGAATATTTAAATATTGTATGAAATATGGTTGATTAAAACTTTAGTAATTTTGCTAAAGAAAGTTCAGGCAAATAGTTTCGTACCCTGTCGTCTACTGCAAAATTCTCTCTCTCTCTCTCTCTCTCTCTCTCTCTCTCTCTCTCTCTCTCTCTCTCTCTCATTATCACCATCATCGTCATTGTCAGGAATGTCAAAACAATGAAAGTTCACTTACAGCGTTTAATTTTTACAGGATTGAAAGTAACCACAGTAACTCTAGCTAACGTGATGGACACATACAAAATTTCAATGTTATGACGATGGACTCACCAAACTGATAGTTTGAACCATTAGGACATACATGATACGACCCATTGAGAACACTTTCCATTATAAGTGCCATACCAAGAGTGTAATGGAGGTCATAATACTTCTTGATGCCTTTGTCCTGTAAAAAAGTATCGATTAATTGTACAGTTTTGTTGCCTTCGATGATCTCCTGGAGGACAAAAATTCATTGCCCCTAAATCATCCTCCTTCCATAAAGATAATAGCATGTAATTTAAGATTATAAATGAGTATCACTGATGTAGCTTAAAGTTAGACTTTATCGAATTGAAGAATTGTGTTTGCCTTCTGCATTTGTCATTACGCAGGAGTGTAACGGAAGGCATGCTCTTTTGAACTATTTCAAAATCTTGCTTTTCAGATGTAAATCACCCTGAACGGCATTGGTAGTGATTTTGGTTTGTTATATGAAGAACTTGATGAGCTATAAATGGTGAACGAAGACGAGTAAATTCCTCATCAGGAACATTTATATATGTCTTCTGGCTATGTGCACATTGCAGTTTATTTGAGTTTCTACAAAGTTTTAAATCACCGTACCTTCAATCCTTTATCGGAAGTAAGCTTAGATTTCAACCGCACTATTAACAGGTACAAAACGCCAACAAATATGTACCCTATGTTGCTGAAGACACTGTTAAACGCACTGAAATAAAAGAAAGTAGAACAATTGATTGCGGACAATGCGGTCATTTTACATGCCAAAAACGTATAGGGCCATATTGCAACGATGTATTTACAAAAGTACATCATTCTAACAAAAAAAGACGACTGCTCAGAATTCACTCAGCCTCTAAAGCACGGAAGCGTTTTGCAGTTGGAGGATGCTGTGGAAAACTAACACAATTTTCTATGTATGGTGCTTTTTGTGACCAGGAGACAAAATGACTGCGAGCGCTTATATTTTTTAGGAAATTTCAGGATTATTTTCTTGCGTGTACTGATCATCTATGGCAAAATTGAAAATGTCTTTATTACCGATCACTGATGAAGTACAGCTGTACATGTCATAACTTTGATTATTGTATTTCCATATTTGTTATGAAATACTTCGCAGTAAATAACAGCACCAGTTCAAATTTTCATCTAGAGTCAAGGTGATATATGCTATGCCTGTACTGCCATTCTCTTGTTTAGAGAGTACTGATGCGAACCAATATTTCAATGTTTTAATGAATCATATTTTCAATGTTGGCGGAACTACAGCAAAGTGTTGGGATGTTTACATGAATACAGCCAAATGGACAGAGCTAGTAAGTATCCGAAGGTCGAGTTATAGGTGCAATTGTTGATTCTTTTCAGCTTTTTATGTACATTTAAGCACAGTTTTACCAAAAACTAACAACGCCTATTGAAAATGAACTAGTTTTATACACTTGGCACGACAGAGTGCTGAAAAGTATGTAGTCTGCTTGCAGACTACGATGGACGGCGCACAATCGCTTTTCTACTGCACGCAAATTTTCCCAAAACGAGTTGTACCATCCAAACAGTGCAAATACCCTCATCGGAACCATAAATCGAGCACAAAAACTCCCAAAACATAACTGAAAAAAAAGTACAGGCTATGTCTCCTGTAAAATTTTTGCAGTGACTCCTAGTGTCGGTTGCTATCATAGTGTTCTCTAAGGTTCAGTATTTTCGTTACAGATGAAAAAGTTCAATACAAATTAGTATGTTGTAGAATTTTTATATGTTTTAATTCTTGATTTCTTGCAAAAATGGGGCAATTGTCAGTTTTTAGTTGTTCGTGAACTTTCATTAGTTGTTTAAAACTTGTCTTTATTTCCAAGCTTTGTACAAATGTAACTCGTGACCTCAGTGGCAGAATGAATACGATGGTTTCAACCGGGACTCGAACCCACAGCGCACGGCACCCAATCACCACGCAGAGGCCAACAGACAAACCGCTCGGCTAAATCCCTGTAAATTCTGTATGCGCCCTCTCCGCTCGACGTAGAGTTCGTGAAGCACTCACGCTTAAGCTTGCGCACTCGCTATCATACATCTCACACAAACTATATCGAAGCGAAGCAATGAATACAACGCTTTACACTGGGCGGAAGACAGCCTCGGGGACAATTCTGTCCATCAACAAACTATCAACCCAGGGTAGAGAATATGATGGTTTCAACCGGGACTCGAAGTATATTTAACAATCTGCTGCATAACATCACCCAAATTCCAACCGAAAAATAAAACATAGACTTCTCGGATACTATCGAAGACTGAATAAACAAACTTTCGCACAACTTAAGGTAGCATACGCCTCCAAAGAAAAAGACTTACACCTGTGCTAAAACTTTATTCAAGAAACATTTCAACCATTCCCTTTCAAAATCAAAAATAAAGGTTGGGAGTCACCATGCAAATTTGGTTATCGAGAAACAAAATACCAAAGACTTACAGATATTTGAAATTCAAAATGGCCACCCTGTGTTAACCCACCCTGTGTTAACCCTATGAAAACAATCAAACGTTCGATTTTAGAAAAACTAAGACGACGAAAAGTTTCCTTATACAAGACCTTTGTGGGAGATCAGAGAAGAATTGTATAACTTGAGAATCAGAATATCTGTACCGTAGGCGCATTCGAACCTAAACTGAATGCAACATGTTACTCAAGTGTAATCGCGCTAAATTTTCTGAAATGAAGTGAAAAACTCACAGCAATAAGTCTGTCTATCTTATCAAACACAGTATGAACTACCATTACAATGATAAAATTTCTAGATTGCCTGCCATCAACTGCACTGAAGTACAGCATAAGGCATCATGACTTCAGTTTTATATAGTCTCGTGGGCTACAGAGGGTCTACGTGCACCCCCACAGGATAACAAACCTGTATTTTTCAGAACCCTTGGGATCCCTAGAATACGAAATGGAATTTTAACAGAAAAAATATAGGGACGCAATAGCTGTTATGGTCATGTTTTGAAGGGTACCGCAAAATCACGATTTTCCAAGCCAAATGAATTTTCGTCAAATCTGTTTCTTGTAAGTCAAGTGCTGAGCTCATTGTTAAACATAACCTCACTTGTTTGGTATCATTAGAAAGGAAATTTATTCTTCTTTAAGATGACATATTGCATTATGCAATATCTTCTACAGTTTCTGTCAAATATAACCAAAACTTACCCCTTACCCCAAAATTTAACATTACAAATTACAGAAAATCTCAAATTCTACAAATTTTTTAGCTGGGCATAATAAAACTTACAATGCTTTGTCTGAAATCTGTTTTATTTGATACAGGGACATGTCAGAATTATGAAATAGACTTTTAAGGTGAAGGGCGACGAATTCGGACGCGCACACGCTAGAACGTTTCTGCGCAGATTTGACTCCAGCCTGCCGCAAATGGGTTATTTTGTAGCGCATGTATTTAACATCACCTTTCATTGTTGAAATTGCGCTTTTACCTAATTTTTTGACCCAGGTCTTAGAAATGCATGTGACCTATAACCTTCTCATATTTTGACCCCTAGGAAGCTGGTTTTTATTCAATGTGAGCGAAAATTTAACATTTCTCTCCCATTTATATGGCGCAAATTACCCATTTACCTTGAGATATTGTAAAAAGTAGCGTGGTGACACCCTTTTATTAAAAGTGTAAACTAAATTGTATTATGTCAGGAGTTTATTCGCCAAGTTTGGTCAAAATGACACCATTCAAACGACAGGAAGAAAGTTCGAAAATTATATAGTGATATAATTTCGATATCGTCATTTTGTAATCGATACTTATGTTAAAATTCTTCACAAACATCATGAAAACTATACATTCAATAAATATGGATCTTAAGTCTTGGTATTTATTAAAATTAACTCATTTGCTGAGCGTTTATAGTTGCTTTCTTTAGTTTAAGTGAATTATATCATTTTTATTTATTTCTAACGACGTCATTTTAACGTCCGTTTCCATGGAAACAAGCGTGGTGACCCCCATTTTTTATTTCATTTTTGCACTTGCACAACTTCCAAGAATATCTGTGCAAAGTTTCAAGAAAATGACACCACAACTTAATTTTGACGTAATTCGTAGTACTTCACCTTAACTCTACGGGGGAAAAAATATTGGGAATCTACAGCTGTAACAGTCATATTTTGAAGGGTACCGCAAAATAATAGTGTTGCAGATTTGCATGCGTTTTTGTTAAAACTGTCTTGCTATAAGTTATCTGCTGAGCTTGTTTTTGAATATAACCTGGTTTGTTAGGTATCATTAGAAAGATAATTTACTAATCTTTAGAATGTCATATTGTAACATGCAATATCTTCTACAGTTTCATGATATATCACCAAAACTTACCCCATACCCCAAAGTTTACATTGAAAATTTCAGTCATAGCTAAAACCAAATTCTACCATTTTTTTAGCTTGACACAAAAAATCTGGCCGTTTTTGCTATTAAATCTATTTTATTTGGTACAGGAACATATAAGAAATATGAAATAGACTTTTAACAGAAAGAATATTGGGATTCTATGGCTGTAACAGGCATATTCTGTGGAGTACTGCAAAATCACAGCAGTGCAGACTCATATGTGTTTTGTTAACTTTGTCCCATTGTAGGTCATCTGCTGCGCTTATTTTATCACATAACCATGTTTATTTGGTACCATTGAAAAGCTAATTTACTAATTTTTAAAATGACATATTGTTATATGCCATATCTTATATAGTTTTCATGGCATATGACGAAAACTTACCCCATACCACAAAGTTTATATCGAAAATTACTTTCGTAGCTATCGTCAAATTCTACCAATTTTCTAGCTAGACATAACAAATAAGGCAATGCTTTATATGAAATCTTTTATTTGGTATGGGGGAATGTCAGAAATATGAAATAGACTTTTAACAGAAAATATATTGGGACTCTACAGCTGTAACAGTCATATTTTGAAGGGTCTCTCAAAATCACATGTACAGTATGCCAACTCACTTGCTTTTTTGTTAAATCTGTCTTCTTAAAAGTCATCTGCTGAGCTTGATTTTTGACATAACCTGGCTTGTTAGGTATCAATAGAAAGGTAATTTACTAAACTTCAAAATGACATATTGTAATATGCAATGTCTTGTTTAGGTTTCATGAAATAGGACCAAAGCTTACCCCATACCCCAAGGTTTACACAGCAAATTACTGCATATCTGAAACCCTATCATGTTTTACAATTTATTAACTTTATATACCAAAGGCAATGCTTGTATGCAATCTATGAAATATGTGTTTTTGTTAAAAAAGTATGTTAAAATATGAAATTAACTTTTAACAGGAACATAATATGATTTTGTAGCCTTTTGGATCATATTTGGAAGGGTACCCAGGTATCAGGGCAAATTTGCCTAACACATACATTTGCAATATATGGGTTCCCCCTCCAAAAATGATCCAAATGGCTACTAAATTGTATCATCTTCCCGTTAAAAGTTAATTTTATACTTGTGACATACTTTTGTAACAAATAAATCAGATTTTAAACAAGAATTGCCTTTTGTATCATGTGCAGCAAAAAATGGTAGAATTAAAAAAGCTGTAATTTGCGATTTGAACTTTTTGGGTATGGGGTAAAGTTTGACCATATTCCAGGAAAACTATGGATGACATTGTATATTACAATATGTCATCTTAAAGAAGAATAAATTTTCCTACTAATGATACCTCACAAGCCAGGTTGTGTCACAAAAAAAGTTCAGCAGATGACTTACAAGAAGAAGAATTTAACAAAAAAGGTGCCAGTTTGCGGTACTGCGATTTTGCATCTCCCTTCAAAATATGGCTGTTGCAACTATACAGTCCAAATATTTTTACTGTTAAAAGTCTATTTCACATTTCTGACATGACCCAGTACCATATACAACAGATTTAATACCGAAACAGAGCTATTTTTATCATGTCTAGCTAAAAATTCACGGAATTTGATCACGTTATCTATGACAGTACTTTCAATATAAACCTTGGGGTATGGGGTACGTTGTGGTCATATTCCATGAACAATATACAAGATATTGCCTGTTACAATATGTCATTGTAAAGACTACTTAATTACCTTTTCAATGATACTAAACAAACCCGGTTATAATCAATAACAAGCTCATTAGACGACTTATAAGATGACAGATTTAACAAAAACGCATGCGAATCAGGAATACTGAGATTTTGCTATACCCTTCAAAATACAGCTGTTACAGCTGTAGAATCCCAATATTTTTTCTGTTACAAGTTCATTTCATATTTTGATATGGCCAAGTACAAAATAAAACAGATTTCATACAAAAAATTGCCTAATTTTGTATGTCTGCGTAAAAAAATTGCTTGAATTTGACATTAGCTATGACAGTAGTTTTCGATGTAAATTTGGGGTATGGGTAAGTTTGGTCATATTTCATAAAATCTGTACAAGATATTGCATGTTATAATATGTCTTTTAAAGACTAGTAAATATCTTATAATGATACCTAACAAGCCAGGTTATATTCAAAAACAAGCTCAGCAGATAACTTATAAGAAGACAAATTTAACAAAAATGCATGCAAATCTGCTACACTATGATTTTGCGGTACCCTTCAAAATATGACTATTACAGATGTAGATTACCAATATTTTTCTGTTAAAAGTCTATTCATAATTCTGACATGTCCCTGTAACAAATAAATAGATTTAATAGCAAAAACGGCCAGATTTTTTGTGTCAAGCAAAAAAATGTAGAATTTGGTTTTAGCTATGACTGCAATTTTCAATGTAAACTTAGGGGTATGGGGTAAGTTTTGGTTATATATCATGAAAACTATAGAAGATATTGCATGTTGCAATATGTCATTCTAAAGATTAGTAAATTATCTTACTAATGATACCTAACAAGCCAGGTTATATTCAAAAACAAGCTCAGCAGATAACTTATAAGAAGACAAATTTAACAAAAATGCATGCAAATCTGCAACACTATTATTTTGCGGTACCCTTCAAAATAGACTGTTAGAGCTGTAGATTCCCAATATTTTTCTGTTAAAAGTCTATTTCATAATTCTGACATGTCCCTGTATCAAATAAAACAGATTTCAGACAAAGCATTGCATTTTTTATTATGCCTAGCTAAAAAATTGGTAGAATTTGAGATTTTCTGTAATTTGTAATGTTAAATTTTGGGGTAAGGGGTAAGTTTTGGTTATATTTGACAAAAACTGTAGAAGATATTGCATAATGCAATATGTCATCTTAAAGAAGAATAAATTCCCTTTCTAATGATACCAAACAAGTGAGGTTATGTTTAACAATGAGCTCAGCACTTGACTTACAAGAAGACAGATTTGACGAAAATGCATTTGGCTTGGAAAATCGTGATTTTGCGGTACCCTCAAAACATGACCATAACAGCTATTGCGTCCCTATATTTTTCTGTTAAAATTCCATTTCGTATTCTAGGGATCCCAAGGGTTCTGAAAAATACAGGTTCGTTATCCTGTGGGGGTGCACGTAGACCCCCTCTAGCCCACGGACTAATATCAAAGCTACAATTTCTTTTTTTACTTCCTGTTTGCGTAGCTCTTAAAAAAGTTTAGGGTAGGCGGGCAAAAAAGAGGGTAGGTCGGGTTATCGAAACAGCACAATTTTTATCTTTGGCCTAAGAATAATTTTGTTTTTCACGCCTGTTACAATTGGTATCCCATTGTTACTAAATTCGCTTTACTTTTGACGCTCAATAACTTGGATGGCCATACCAGTATTTTAAACTTCGTCTTAAAACCATTCATTTTAAGATGTGTTGATGTACTTATATTTGTATTTTATCCCTTTGAGATATATTGTGGTTCCTTCTTTGAAGGAATATCAATTATCATTGTCACTCGAATATGACGAGAAGTGTCCTAATAAGCCCTATTATCTCCACCCTTAGTGACGTGAAGATTCGTAGTTTCAGAACTTACCTCAGTTGACCCAGTGAATTTGCACACATAAAGTTGAAGTAACATTTTTCTTCATTTATACCAGTATAGTTCTGTATCTAATTGGAATATTTAAACATTGTATAAACTATGGTTGATTAAAAATTATTTAGCAATTTTGTTAAAGAGAGTTCAGGCAAATTGTTTCGTAACTTGTCGTCTTCTGTAAAATGTTCTCTCTCTCTCTCTCTCTCTCTCTCTCTCTCTCTCTCTCTCTCTCTCTCTCTCTCTTCACATAAAGGTGTATGTAATCAGTTTCTGTCATAGAGAGAAACTCTCGCATTGGTTATAGTCACATCTCGTGAAGGTGACAAAATATAATGAGACCTTTGAAACTTGTCTGAGACTCCCGTAATCTGACGTGATCGCGACTGTATTATCAATGCATATTTTTGAAGAATAATCACATTTGTTATCCACTTTTACAGGTTTTATTAACCTTTTACTTACCATATGATTTGAGAAGACGAGTTGTAAAACAGGCAATACGTAGAAGACAGCTACTGGTATGAAGTACAATGAATACAACATCTCCTCCTGTGCAGAGACACGTGGTTACAGTTTTGAAAAACACAAAATATAACTAAGTCATCTACAAAATGCAACATTATTCGCAGAAATTTTGCATTGAGTATTCGGAGAGTTATATATTTTCGTCTTAAAGAACAAAAGTATTAATATTGAAGACGATTACATATTTACATAGATTGTAATGAAAAATATTTCATAATAGTTTTTGCTCCAAGTAGAAAAGGTCACATTTCACAGACTTTATTACAAATAATAACACTATAAGCTTGGACAGATGTCATACCTTTGTCTTGTCATCGCCATCATCATCTTGAGTACCTGAATGCAATATAGATGACACCGTTCGATATAGAATTTATGTCAACAAGGTAACAACTAGCAGTAATACTGTCGATGCCAACAGAGATTCTGTCTTTTATAACAACAATCTCTTTAGAGATTTTATTTCATTAAATGCAATTATTTTATCATGGGATATGCTTAAATAGGTACATGTGGATTCCATAGCCTGTGCAAATTCATTGCAGTCAATCGATTCTCTCTCAATATTAGGAAAGTGAAGCAGATTACAGTTTGTGGACTTGCAAAATAATTGCTGACTTTGCTTTCGTGCAAATTAAATTTGTGCTTGACTCAACATGTAGAAATACTGCTATAATACATTTATGCCCCTATCGATTCATCCTCGTGACGGTTAGCTTACAGTAAAATATCACCTGTGATATTTCACGATAAGCGTCATTGGCTTTGGAGTGTTCCCGATCTACATTTGCAATTTGATGCCAAACAAAGAAAACAACAAAAATGGCTGTCACTCACCGCCTGCAAAGCGATGTCGCCGACGTAAAAAAAACTGAAGGGCTTTGCGGAACACGGATATTTCGGGTTGCCAAATACGGAAGTAACATTTTGAGTCTTGTAATGTTTTCTCATGGTATTTTTGTTAAAGTTCTCGTATACCAGCTCTATCATACATTCTGCCACTCGCTCGGCACATCTACCTCAAAACAGGAATATAGAGCGCGTGGTGTGACAGCGATGTCGCGCGCGCGCGACGCCTGTTGACATGGCAGCTCTCAGTGTGAACAAACAAAATGGCGTCGCCTCTCCGTACGACGATCGAGCGCGATAACAATCGGGAGGGACTTAAAGCAGACGTTCCACCTCCTGTACGACGATTTTTGAATATTGGTGTCTTTCTTCCTGTGTTTATTTAGACATGCACTATAGGGAAAATTGCGAGACTAGAGCGAGAAAATGGCGCTTTCTCGCAATCAGTGAGAATCTATTCTAATTCTCACCGCTGGCCACAGAATTGAAATTCACTGGCGAGAATCATCAAGACTCGCCGTTCATTGGCGAGAATCATCAAGAATCCCCATTCATTGGCGAGAATCAGAATGAATCTGAATGAATGAGGAGTCTTGATGATTCTCTCCTGTGAATTTCAATTCTAACTGTGACTTGGTGAGAATTTCCATTCTCACCAGTGAGAATTGTTCTCACACTTGATTCTCGCCAAGGAGTGCATTTCTCACCAATCTCCAATGGAGATTAAAGTTTTCTCACCAACAGCGGTGGGAATAAGAACAGATTCTTACCGATTGCGAGAAAGCGTCATTTTCTCGCTCTAGTCTCGCAATTTTCCCTAAAGTGATGGAGTATCTGCTGAAGCAATTTCGTGCGTGATGTTAACTTCTTCGTCTAGTAATGAATGAAGCCTGTTCACACAAATATGTGCAGGGCGTTGAATTACATCAAAACTACAGAAACGTAAACATGGATGACTCAAATTTGCTTCCAGAGTTAATAGTGTTGCACTTACCTATATTTCTTCCGTCTTGACTGAAAAATAAGGTAAAAACTAAAAAATGTAAATAAAACTTTTAGAATAGCAAATAATGTAAGGTTTACCTATATCAGTGCAGACATTTGTGTTTCGTCGTTTCGCACATGTCTAAACATTGATAAATATAAGACCCTGAGTGCCTTGGTTCTGTTCCTTGCAAACGCCAAGAGCGTCATCAAAAACCATTTAAAGCAATAAGAGTTTGCCTGTAGTCCATATCTGTGTGAACCCTTAAATTGAAAAACGTAGCTTGTTCGAAAAAGCTGAATATTTGCCAGTACTGTATGAAAAAATAAATAGAGAAGGTAATATAAAACATAGGAAAAATGACGTCGTTACCCTGATACCGGTCCAGTAGGCGCTTCCTGCAAAACAAATGTCTTTTCGAATGAAAGGTAGATACTATTGGAAATTTCAGCTATAGATGGGGGATATTTAAGTAAAATAGACAACTTTTTATTTTTTGATAGAACTTATGAAGTTGTGTAGGACTGGTGTTTCAAGCACAAGGTCTAGCAAATAAAAGACACGCAGAGTTTTTCACTCACTGTCTCGGTTGAATTTTCATTTTTATTTTTACTTTGATTTTTTTATTCTTTCCATTCTTTTATTTTAATTGAAATTTCCAATTTCATTTAATTTAGTTTTATCTCATTTATGATTTTATTTTTGTTTCTTAAAAAATGTTCAAATGAAATTTTGCTGGTTTTAATCAAACATAAAACAAACGATTTAAGTTTGTAATCGTAAAGTGTTTTTTTTCCTTTTCAAAATAATTTTTTTTCAAAAACTTATTTTGTATTATTTGAAGTCTGTGATCGTTTACATTTCGATATTACTTTATTTGCTGTAAGGTTCCAAGACAAGAAATTGACCATTTTAAACTAACAATTCTCTAGTGTTTAATAAGCTCAGAACCCCCGTAAATTGTATATTTTCGTAAAGCCTAGATAAAGAGGAACATTTTGGTTACCAAAATGTCACCATTGTTTACATAACTATCACGTGACAGGTAATTTGCATAACCTTTCAAAATCGCTTTTCCCTATGTTTTGTTTAATGCTTTGAGATACGTGGCTGAAATTCATGTGAGTGCAAGCTATCCTACAGATCTTCAAAAGGGTGTCTCAGAATTATTTTAAACCTTCTTAAACAGTTTTTATGCCAGAAAAATTTACAGAGCAGTGAATTTTACCATAGTTGATTTCTTTAAAATTGTGCTGCAAAAAAAACTCAGCAAGATATAAAAAATCTGAGACATGCTTTGAAAGAGCATTGTGACAGCTTGCATTCCAGCAAGTTTGAGTAAGGTATTTGAAGTATTGAGACAAAACATAGGGAAAACCGACTTTTGAAAGGTTATGCAAATTATGTTATCACGTGATACTTATGTAAATAATGGTGACACTGTGGTTTCCAAAATTTTCCCATATATGTAGGCTTTCAGAAAATGTATACTTTACGGGCTTCTGAGTTTATTAACCGTTAGAGAATTGTTAGATTAAAAAGGTCACATTTCTTGTCTTGGAACCTTAAATTCATTTGTTAAACAATCACGTTGAAATGACGTTAAACAAGAAACAAAATGCCGTAAATGATGTTTGTTATCGATGACAGCTCCAGGCCGCCACAGTGCAGTGTCAGCTTCAAAACGATCGTATATGTATATATATTGTAAAGAAAAAAATGTATTGATAGTTTTTGTTCCGATGAAAAGACGTCACATTTTTACAGACTTTATAACAAATGATGACACTATAAGCTTGAACAGATGTCATACCTCTGTCGTATTCTCACCGCCACCATCATTATTATGTCCATTACCTGAATGCAATATAGATGACAACGCTCGATATAGAATTTATGTCGACAAGGTAAAGAATAGCAGTAAACCTTTCATCGTTAAATTCTTAATTGACCACTGTCGATGCCAGCAGAGATTCTGTCTTTAATAAGAACAAACTTTTCCGCTTTTAATTCATTAAGTGCAATTATTATTTTATCATGGGACATGCCTAAATCAGTACACGTTGATTCCATAGCTTGTGCAAATACATTGCAGTCAATCGATTCTCTCTCAATTTTAGGGAAGGGAAGCAGATTACAGTTTGTGAACTTGCAAAATAATTGCTGACTTTGCTTTCTTGCTAATGGAATTTGTGCTTGGCTCAAAAAGTACAATAAATAAATACGGGCGATGCGCTGACCATTAACGTTTATTTATTTAACAGGCGAGGCATGCCGAGCACTACCATTAATTTTGGCTTTCCTGGAGCTCACATCCATAAATAAACGTTAATGATTAGGGTGGAGTCTTTTATTTCCACTATATCATCAAAGAACCTAAGAATAACGTCAAATTACGAAAATTTCCAAAGCGAACGACAACGGTGCGCCAGAACTGAGCAATACGCGACGCATTGTCACGCCTGCTGTACAAATTCGCAAATCCGGAGATGTTTTCATAAAGAAGGGCATCTTAACTTTGCCCACAAGTGCTCCATTTTATTTTGTGATTGATTACGATTTTTTAAAGTGGTAAAGTTAAACTACTTTGAGTTTTTATTCCTATTATTCATATGAACGGGCATATAAACAAAACAGTACCGTCTATTAGTGGTCAGTCACGTGGTTCAGCTGGACCAATCAAAATGCGACGGGAAGGGCATATGGTGAAATAATTATTACTGTTATCATATACCCATGCCCATATCGGTTCATCGTGGTAACGTTGACCGTAAGATATCAGCCATGATATTTCACAATAAACATAATCGGTTTTGGAGTGTTCCTGAACTGCATTTGCAATTTGCAAACAATGTATACAAAAAAATGGCTGTCGCTCTATGCCTGCGAAGCGATGTCGCCGACGTAAAAATCTTAAGGGCTTCGAGGAACCATAGACGGTACTGTCTATGGAGGAACACTGGTATTTCGGTTTGCTGAATTCGGAAGTAATTATAATATGTTGAGTCTTGTCTTGTTTTCTCATGGTATTTCTGTTAAGTTTAGTAGACCAGCTCCAGCATACATTCTGCCGCTCGCACGGCACATCTACCTCAAAACAGGAATAGAGAGCGCGTGGTGTGACAGCGATGTCGCGCGCGCGACGCCTGTTGACATGGCAGCTCTCAGTGTAAACAACAAAATGGCGTCCCCTCTCCGTACGACGATCGAGCGCGATAACAATCGGGAGGGATTTACAGCGATTTTTGAATATTGGTGTCTTTCTTCTGGTGTTTATTTAGACATGGAGGATCTGCTGAAGCAATGTCGTGCGTGATGTTAACTTCTTCGTCTAGTAATGAATGAAGCCTGTTCACATAAATATTTCGATATTTAACAGAGAAACGTAAACATGATTACTAAAATTTGCTTCAAGAGTAAATAGTGTTGCATATACCTTCATATTTTCCGTCTGTCCATTTTTTACTGAAAAATAACGTTAAAGCAAATATAAATATATATATATATATATATAAATATAATAATGCAAATACAACTTTTAGAATTGCAAATAACGTGGGGTTAATCTACATCATTGCAGACATTTGTGTTTCGTTGTTTCGAACCTGTTTAAACATTGATTGACATAAGACGCCGGATGCCTTGGTTCTGTTCAATGCAAACGCTTGTGAATTGCGAGAGCGCTACCGAAAATCATCTAAATCGATAATGATTTGCCTTTAGTCCATATATGTGTTAACCCTTAAATAAAACAAATTTGATTGTTCGGAAAAACTGAATATTTACCGGTACAGTATGAAAACAATCAGGAAGGCAATATAAAGACAAAGGAAAAGTGACGTCGTTACCATGGTGCCAGTCCAGTAGGCGCTACCTACAAAACAAATAAGTCTTTTTGAATGAGAGTTGAACACCTTTTTAAAGTTGACCTACAGACGGATGCGCGGGATATTGAAGCAAAATAGATAGGGTAGTTTTGCTTTCTGATAGAATTTACGAAGTTGTGTGAGACTGGTATTTCAATTACAAGGTCTAGCAGCAAAAGACATGCACAATTTTTACTCAATGTCTCTGTTGATTTTGCAAAATGTTAAAGTGATACAAATATCCCAAATTTAATTAAAGCTTGAGTGAGACATGTTTCGCCTTGTGCTTAAATCAATACCAGAGGACTTTCGACGTGTCTTTCATTGTCATGAAATAAAAAATTGTCAAAAAGATCAAGTTATTCTAGACAGTAAAAGTCTGACGTTCGCCACAATTATATTGAAATTAACACGTTTATATCATTGGAATTGAGCTCGTCACACTTTAGTTAATGCCAGATATACTGCCTTTATTGCCGCCTTTATTGCCATTATATTAGGTGACGGGGTGTTATTATAGATTTGTGTATTTACTCACTTGACTTTGTGGGTATTATTTCTAGCGTCACATTTTTCAATCTTAATTCGTGCACTGAAGAAGTAGAGCTCACTGGGCAAAACAGAAAACGTATTTATCAGAAAATGAATGTTAATGTAGGCGGCTACGATATAGATTTAAATACAGAAAGTGCGGGAAATGAAAGAGGTTCTAATATATGACCCGTTAATACATATTGAACTTTATTATTCTCGATATAGTGAGGTTATTCTTCATTCTATGTTTATGAGGTTATTACGAAATACCGCAAAGGATGCACGAGGACATTGGCGCAGCGTATCGCCGACGCGAAGCGGAGGGCGATGCGAGGGCGCCAATGTCCGAGTGCATCCTTTGCGGTATTTTCGTAATAACCTTATTATTATACATCTTACATTCCTGATCGGGGCATCAAAATGTTGGAGTAGTGACCGTTTTCGTGCAATGTCAACAATTTTTCTTCCGATTTTATCGCGCCAGTGTGGAACGCTACCTCGGACGCGCTTCTGCAAGTTTTGGAGTGTGTGCACTACACACATACGTACGTACAGAGCGCGCGCGAGACTTGTTCTGGCACTCGTCCAAGGGGTCCCTTGAAACCGTTCTACAGTGAACGCGCAGATACAGCCGCAGGGAATGGGGCGCCTTGAAACCGTGCCGTACGGAACGGGCGCGAGTTCCGTACGGCTTTTTTAGCGCACGCTAAATTCTATTGTTCTCGATGGTAGATGTATAATAATTCTCAATATATTGAGGTTGCATTTAATTCCAGTTAAGCTGTTAAACACGAGTAAAATATTCAGTCGTTACCGGTACCAATCAGATGTAATTCAGAGAAGAAATGTTTGACCTTTGATTATTGACAGTTTGGTATTATTTCAGCGTGACGAAGGCGAAGGACACTAGAAAACATTGTGGATATTATCGTACATGAAGTGGGTCTTAAAGTTTTACCTTCCGTTGCATTAAATTTGTCAAAAATAGAATTTACGTCCTTAGATGCTGTAGATGAGGACTCGAGTTTGTATGAACATTTATGATAGACATTTGCGCTGTTCCCAAGGTTCTTTGAGAAATAGTTGATAGGTTTGCAACTAAAGAGCAAAATTGTGAGGTTTTCCGGTCGCGAAATCGACGCTTTTCGTATCAGCCCTAAATTAAGGATAACTTTAAGGCAATCTAATTATATTTGATATACCTTACCTGTTTGGTAGTATACATCGTTGACTTTGCTGTCATCAACAGTAGACATGCATTGTGATTGACGATTACATGAAGAGTCATCTGAATGGGCGAACAATACTACGAAAAACTCTCGTGATCGAAAATCCTTGGCCTGAAAGTAATTGACAGTTTACATATTACAAAACATAGGTCTTAAGGGTACATTTTCAACAAATAAGCCAGTATTCCCTGGTTTATATATTGCTATAGTAGATTTCGATAGCATGCTCACCATTTGTGAACGTCAGGATAGGAACTCGGCCACATACCTCGATAAATGTTTGTTTGATATTGCATATTGATGCAAATATAGTCATTTACTTAAATGTAGGCTTATTGTATGTCTGTATGATGTATGTATGTATGTATGTATGTATGTATGTATGTATGTATGTATGTATGTATGTATGTATGTATGTATGTATGTATGTATGTATGTATGTATGTATGTATGTATGTATGTTGTATGTATGTATGTATGTATGTATGTATGTATGTATGTATGTATGTATGTATGTATGACACACACAGAGAAATGTCCTTAAGAAGCTCTTACACTAATTACCTTGTCATCCCTACGTTCTTCAATCAACAAACTGAGTATTTCAAAAAACCCACCCTAAATTATGCACGTAATTCACCATAAAATTATGCCATATATACACACTAAAGAGATTGGAACAATTGTTTTGAAGACTGATAGAATGCCATGGATTAATCAAACATACGATTTCAATTGTTCAAGCAATAATGTACCCACTCCAGGCCCATAATGGACGAAAGCGACCTTTGCACGACTTAATGTACGAGGCGAAGTCGAGTACATCATGGAGTAGAAAGTTGGCTTGCGTCCGTTATGGGGCAGGAGAGGGTACATCATCATTGCAATAATTTTAACGTTTTGGCAATGGCAGTAAATTTGTAGATGTAGAAAACGAATAAAACAGGAAATTTAAACTGTCTTTGAAGCCAGTGAGCATCGTCCGGTATGGTCGGCCGTGAATCTGTATACAGTAAAACAATTTTACATGCACGTTCAACACAAAAAATGCATAGCACTTTCACGACTCGATTTGGAAATAATTAACGCATATATTTTTATTTATTTTATTTTATTTTATTTGATACACAGATCAACGGGTAAACCCACTTACAGATCTGCGAAACAAAAAAGTCACACAAACACAAGACAAATATACAAGACAACCATAAAAGTAGCACGATACATTAAATTGAAAAAAAAATACACGTATCAAAAAGGAGAACTGTTAAAATGACTGGATAAAATAGTTTTAAAACTACACAGCGTAGAAAAAATATCTATACCACATTTAAAAGAGATATCATTAAAAACAGACATGCATCTGGGCACTGTCGAGAATTTTCTGCAATTAACAGAACACAAGTCTGGTTTAAAAAGGGGTTTCCTGCGTAAATTTCTACTGGGGGCATAAAAGCAGATTTGATTTAGAATATCTGGAGCATCATAATGTGAATGAATTATTTTGTACAAAAAGCACATGTCAAGGTTAGTCTTCTATTGTGTAACTTAAGAATGTTCAGAATTCTGCAATAAAATGGGTAGCTGGAATTACTGCAGTGAACATTGAGTTTGCGACAAATGTATTTCACAAGTTTAATTTGTACTCTCTCGATTTTTTCTGACCGGCCCTGCTGGTGGGGTGACCACACAACAGAGCCATACTCTAGAATAGATCTTACATAAACAAAATACAGAGAAATAATTGCTGAAATGTCATTGAATGGCTGGCAGAGACGCTTAATAAAACCAAGAGATTTGAAGGCTCTAGAAACAATGTTATTGATGTGAAAAGAATAATTAAGGTTGGAAGTAAGGTAAATGCCCAAATCCTTGACAACAGAGACCCGTTGAAGAGGGGTACCATTGATGGAGTAATCAAGAGAGGAAATGATTCTTTTCTTAAGTGTAAAACTGATAAATTTACATTTACTGATATTAGGTGACAGCTTCCAGTTGTTACACCATTGTGTAAATTTGTCAAGATCTTGCTGTAACATGACACAGTCAGCAAGGGATGTGATGGTGCGATAGATCATGGCATCGTCGGCATACAAGCTGAGCTTTGCAGAAATATCTAACCGTGAAATATCGTTAATAAACATAACAAAAAGTAGTGGCCCCAAGAGTGAACCCTGGGGCACACCTGACGAAGCAATGTACCATTTTGACGAGCAACTACCAAACACTACCTCTGTCGTCTAAGATGAAGATACGAAGCCAGCCAACTGTGCAGATTACCACATATACCGGCGGCTTTGTACAGGAGAAGTGTGTGACAAACACTGTCAAAAGCCTTGCTGTGTAAATTGAATCTACCTGTTGTTTATTGTTCAGTGAAACAGAGATGAAATCTGTATAATCCACTAAGTTAGTTGTAGTGGATCTGTTTTTGACAAATCCGTGCTGGTCGATGGAAATATTTGGTTTAATATGTTGATAGATATGAGGAACAATAACTGCCTCGAAGATCTTAGCAAAAAGAGGCAACAAGGAGATTGGGCGGTAATTTTCAACTGCTGATTGACCACCAGATTTAAACACGGGGACAACATTGGCCTGTTTAAACTGAGAAGGAAACTGACCAAGACAAATGGATTTTTGGAATAAAATTTGGAGGGGAACAACAAGAACATCGGTACAGTGTTTAATGATGCAGGCGGAGATACCGTCCGGGCCACTCGCTTTGTTCAAGTCTAGAGAAGCGATGACTTTCTTAACACTGTCCGGACATATATTAACATGTGATAATTGTCCAAAACATGAATAATTAAGCTCGGGCAGATTAGGATCATTGTTTCAGTGAACACAGAGGCAAAAAAATCTGCAAACATTTGAGCAGCCTCGGAACTGGAGTTAGAATGCTTACCGTTAAATTCAAAGTTCAAAGAATTCAGAGTTAATTTGCGTTTTGATTTCACATAACCCCAGAAGCGTTTGCTGTTATCGTGGATGGAGGACTGGACATCTGAGAGATATTCCCGATAACGTACGTCCTTGGCTAGGTTAAAGCGCAGTGGTCGTCGTGCCGCGCTTGCTTGTGAGGGGGTCCCCCCTTGTTGTAAACATATCCCAGAATGCCTCACTAATCTCTGCAAAATAATGGCGGCTATGGAGTATGAGACTTTGCGAAAGCGGGATGCTTGGAAAAAGCGAGACGCAACAAAAATATATATTTGCGTGCCGCTCACAATGATTGGCAAACTGAAAAGCTGTGCCATTATGCCAAATCTTCGCATACAGATTTTGCAGCTCATTTACTGCAGATCCACCGTCGAAATTGCAGCGAATGCCATCCTGTTCCTGATGAACCTAGGCTCGCGGCGGCTAATATTGCTGCTGCTAATTCTGTTATGCCGTCGTCTCCTATCACACTTTCAAGGTGAGTCCGAAAACTTCTTAGCATGGCATTACTGTTTGTATGTAAAGTGAATGTTGCTGCCACCAAAATGGTTATCGAATCATTGAATTCATGTGGCCGGGTCACACTGTCTGTACACACGGAACGCGTTGCAGCAACTTACACTCAGTCACAGCATGGTCACAGCGCCCAGATTCCTAGCCTAGATTCTATAACGTATGCTTGCCTCCGTACCTCCGACCCAGGACGGAGGTACGGAGGCAATTGGACGGAAAGGGAATCTAGGCTACCAGATTCCGTACGACACCAGATGCCGTACAAATGTAAATGTCATCCCTTCCACAGCATTCATCATCCAACTGAATTATCGTCAAATATCTGTGTTTCTAAAGTAGTGTAACCGCTAGCAAGTGGTAGTTACGGGATTTCTTCAACTAATTTAGGAATGATCGTTGACGCGGCCGTATGTTTGTGTAAATAAACACGGGCACGGAACACTGTGTCGATCAGAGGACACCGCGCCTTCAGTTCAAATCAGTTTTACAGTTCAAATTAGTTTTATTTGTCTGTTTTCCTATAATCAAAACCTAATTAGAAGTAATGATCATACTGCTGCCTCACTTTCTCGTTGTTCATTTACGTAAAATGATGAAATGACTGAGAACGACTACCCGTGCCGTGTTTGTTCAACAATGGACGTTTCACGCCCAGGTTCAACAACGCCTTGCCCTAGATGATTGCCACACACGCTTTACTTCGAACAGCACAAGCTGAGGTTCGATTTAGGTTATTTTCAGTCGCGTATTCTCTCAGTTTTTTGCATGGAGCTAATCGTTTTTAGCTCCATGGTTTTCGGTTCCGTTAAAAATGCACTGTGTAGGCATGTTTTCCTTTATTACTGCGTAGGCTTGCTGGTGACAACAACGCATTGCCTAAAACGTACGGAATCTGGGCCACTGACTGGACTCGTAACATCATACAGTCCCGTGTACTGTGTGGCTGTGTTTGTCATATCCAAAGTCTTTCTTGATCGGTGGCTATAGCTGTTCTTAAATCTGTCAGCGCAAGAAAGTTTACATTTAGGCAGGGCTTGTTTGAACTGGGACTGGTCTCAACAAGAAGTCTAGGCTGCCCAGCATGCAGCCATGGATGTAAAGTATATTTTTACATCCATGATGCAGCATACACAGCCTTTCCTTGTCATAAATGGCTGCTGAGAGCACACTGCACTTGTGTCATCATCATTAGTTTGCGAAGTAGGGCCTAATGCAAAACAAGCCAACACAACCGTGTTATACACATAAGCATTGTTCAAAATAACTCTCGGATATTACTCTGATGTGTTTATTGCAAAATTTGACCTGTACATTTCCATTCTTCATACTGTCTTATCTGACTGTCTGGTGGTGGGGTTGTCTTACTGGCTATTCATAATCATTGCTTGTACATGTAGTTGAAGTGAAAACAACATGTGAAAGTGGATGGATTCAGAGGTTAGATCTGCAAGAGAGGATTATGTGTTGTGGTTTTGAGCTGTGCCACTCAGAGGTAGATGGTAGTTAGGGCAGCAAAAACCTGGCTGCTAGAAAAGCGTTCTTTGAAGCATTCTTCCATTGATATATGTCCCTGGTAGTTATTGTTTTGTAGAAGCACTACGTTTATAATATTTTTCATATGAAGTCAGTGGAGAATGATAGGAAATAGCATGGCACTTGATCAAGACAGATTGTCAGATATTGAAGATGATGATTGGGCTCTTTCGTGGGAAGTAAATGATATGCAATTGCCGTGCACTAGGGAGAATCCTCTGACTTCATTGGGGGTTGAAATGTCTGCAACTCATCAAGAATGAAAATTGCTGTAAACCCCCTCCCCAAAAAAATCTGACGTTTAAAATACGGTCACTTCCCTGACATGAATGTTCTCTCATTTTATCATACACTGACAGTATGAATGAGCTTATCTTTGCAGCTTTTGTATGTAACTGTATGGTAGGGCTGTGTGTTGTTACTGCATGCTTGCCAATTGACAGGAACACACTGAGATCAGTGTACGACGTTGGCAAAAAGTAATCTGTGAAAGAACCGTCAATGCAACTCTATGTAATACCTCAATATTACGACAAGTGTTATGTGTTGTAAAGCTTATTCTGACTGCATGATTCTTTGACAAATACTACTGTATGTCACCATCTTCACTGATGATTTACATGTACTTTGTGCAAACAACTGAAATACATTAACATGTCACATGCTTCCATTATTTTAGCTTTAATTCTCCAATTAAATGGCAAGAAACAGGTAATTGGTCTGCTATAAACAAGGAATAGGGTCAATTTAACAAAAGAAAAATGTTTTGTGTAACATTGAATTAGAGACATTTGCATGAATGCATGCCTATGAAACGTACATGTTCGTATGATTTTATTGCAAATTGGACAACAAATATTAGCCTAAAATGATATTTGTTCTTTAGAACCAAGTGAAACTATCTTTTTGAACAGTTTGTTCTGCTACAAGGAGAATCAATGAGATGAAAATTTATTTTTTAGCTTTTTAAAGAGTTAATCCTCCACCCATTTTTTGCATTTAAGATTTCCAGTTGCATATATGTTGTTATTCTATAATACATGTATTGTTTTTATATTGTAATTGTTTAAAATATTTATGTTCAGTTTTTAGCTCATATTTGGTTTTGTATATAAATACCAAAAAGAGCTTGTATGATGAGTTGGTGGCGTCTGTATGTGCAGATGTATGTCCGTCACACACAAAGGCTCCCATACCGCCAGAGCTACCATCTCGGTATTTGGTGTACAGGTAGATGCAGGGGTTGAGATGTGAATTTGTTCAAATGAACACATCAGTGTCAAAAATGTGCAAATGAGGTAAGAAAAAGTGAAATCCTGCAAATGTGCAGGAGTGATGGCATGCCAGTAAGAAACAGGCCAACTCACTGATCTTGAGTCATTTCCTGTCATTGTTTATGAACTGTTACCGGATTTTTCTGAGAGTACGCCCACTCGAAAAACGCCCATGGGCGGTTATTTGGGGTATGGGCCGTTATTAAGATTTTAAATTTCATCTCAACCTTTGTCTACGGCATTTCAACCTGACTCCCTTGAAAAAAAATTACCTACGCAAAGGTCAAAAGTTTTATATAGCGTACAAAATAAAATAAGTTACACTTCTAAGATAATTACTTCGGCGATATATGTCCGTATCCCCCTATTTGTGCTGCTAAAATGCACGTGGAATGATCCAGAAGAACGCAAAGTCAACCTTAGAGTTTGCCACACAATGCCGACAATGATTGACAGATGAAGCAGGAGCCAGGAATTTTCCATTCTGCACGATGGGGATCATGAAATAAATAAAATGACTATCATAAAAAATAACTCTGTTTCATTATTTTTTTATTTAATGTACATCATTACTTTTCAGGTTTTTTTCGCTTTGATACAAAAATCTGATGATTTTCTTCGCGTAAATTTGTTGCATTCACAAACGTAACAGTAGTAGTAATCCCTAGTAGAAATGGTATGATCCACAATTGTTTACGATTATTGACCTCTTTGCGTGCAACGAATGTGAAACACTGTATCTATTTTCACAAGTTCCACTACTTTGATTAACTTGTCACACTTACAAACTAGGTCAACCTCAGAACACGTGCACACGTCAAAATCTGATCGATGATTTTCTTCGCTTAAATTTGAATGCGTTCGACAAACCTTGGAAGCATATATAAAAAAAAAATGTCTATATAAAAATTTAAAAAGGTTTTTTCTTTTTTGTTATTGGCGAGTAAAATCTAGCGTTAAAACTGTTGGTCGAGGATATTAACAGACCTGCTGAAACCATAGACAGGGGGGGGAGACCGTCTATACTCAAACTAAGACGGCTTGTTTCTGCTATGCATGTTGCTAAAGTTGACCTCCAGTACCTAAAGTTTCAAACCTTAATTACTTTTGTCATTCTTGTTTTTCTGGTTTAAATATTTCTTGTTCTTTTCTGGTTGTACTGTGCAGAAATCATTGTCATAACATTAACGTAGAATTTTCCTCCACTGAACAGATAAAACAACATTTATTGTTGATTATTGGTAACCCATACTGGTATATACCAATTCTGATCAAATTTGAGCGACACTGTATAATTGCGGTATTTTTTTTCAATATTATATAATACAAATATAGCTTTCAATATGTTTTTTATGTGTTTATATTGAAAGTAAAATAATCCACAGGATAACGAGCATGATGATTACCCATATAAGTGGATATTAATTCAGACATTTTGTCAATTACAGATGTATGCTATGTTCCTGTTGCAACATCAACACCCATGCAGGCCAAACAATCTGTACAAAAGTGCTATGAAGGGACAGTCAGGTGGGTTATGATAGAAATTGCTGACATAAGATTTGCTTTCATTTCGTATGATTTTCAAATGTAATACTTCATGGCTGCAATGTAGTTCCTTGAAACACTTGTTTTATAACTTAGTGTTTTTTTCACCAAATGCATCACCATGGTGTCATGGTTGTAACTTACTCAGACACATTATATTTCTAGCAAAGACCAAGATGAAAATGCAGCTGAAGATGAAGATGAAGATGAAGCAACATCAGCACCTCTGCAAGCCAAACAGTGCCTTCAATTTCCAGAGCTGTATAAAGAGTCAGTCACAGTAAGGTAAGAAATTTGCTGTCACTTGAAATAGTTTGTAGATTATTCTTCGTCTACAAACATGCACTCCAATGCTAGCTACAGCCATGACACCAGGGCATGTAAGAGATCTATTGATGCAGTTTTTGCTGTGAACTATCCACTGTATTACATGCATACTTCAACACCTGTTTGATGATTGTAACTAACCAAGCATTGGGTATACTATTTTTTAGCAAAATGACAGATGAAACTTTGAGTGCCCTTGAAGATGATGAGACTTTGAGTGCTAGTGAGGATGAAGATGAAGACATTGGAATAATCACAGAACTCCTGGGTAAGTAAAACTATTGATTTGGGATTAGATTTTAAACAGTAGTCCTGGTAGTCTGGGAAAATAATGGAATACATTGACAGCCTCAACCATATCTTGCTTCTTTTTATCTTTCATTTAGAAATCTCCCCAACATATCAATGGAAGATGAAGTATTTCATACAGATGCTTATGGTACAGATGATGATGGTGTCCCAGTTACAAGTTCTGACGATGTTTCACACATTCCAAACATGAATGTTATTACAGTAAAAAATGCATTGCCTTTGTACCTGCAATTTTGGATCTTTTAAAACAATTGCATGGAGATTCATGTAAACGGGAAGGGTGCCATCGTAAACTAATATACAGGTCATCTTTAGTAGGAACTGCACTGACTGTTGATTGGACATGCTATTCTGGTCATCGTGGAGGGAGATGGCAGTCCCAAACAAGGTTTTCTGGAATGTTTGCTGGAAACTTTCAACTGGCTGTCTGTATCTTGCTGTCTGGTAACAGTCATAAGAAGTTTGAACTCCTGTGCAAGTTTATGAATGTGGCTTGCATATCAGTGACTTCTTTCCAGCGAATCCAGCGACTGTATGCTGTTCCTGCTATCCAGAACTACTGGGACAACATGGAGAGGGACATTTTGGACTCATACCAGGGACAGAAGGCTATATTGTGTGGTGATGGCCGCAATGATTCTCCTGGACATTCTGCTCATTATTTGTCTTACAGCCTAGCTGATGCAAAAAAGAACTGCATTGTTCATACTGAAGTAGTGGACGTTCGTGAAGTAAATGGAAAAAGTCCAAACATGGAACAGTTGGGTTTGAAAGATCCATGGACAAGCTTAAAAGGACTATAGAGATTGATGAAGTGGTCACCGATGCCAACGTACAGATTGCTGCAGTGATGCGTAAGTTATAGTTCCAGCACTTGTATTGGGAACACCAAAATAATAAGTTTCTATCAACGTCAGTAGTGAAATAGAGATAGCAATATGCCGGAGCAACTTTACAAGCAAAATTTTATCTTGTTTTGAGTTGCAAGGTGAGATTAAAGATAACACAGCAGGGCAGATACATCCGTGCACATGGTTATAGGGTAAGATAGACATGCCTGTTGTGTTTTCTTTGATCTCACCTTGCCACTCAAAATGAAAAAAAAGTTTGGCTTGTGAAGTTGCTGTAGCATATTGCTATATCCCTAGCCACATTGGCATGGAACTACAATTTCACCAACTTTAGTGTTCCAAATACCAGTGCTAGTGTTATAGCGCTGACTTCGATCGTCTTACGAGTAGGATACCAGAGATCGACCAGAGTAGTGGCTTGTGGTTGACAAATGGCAATCTTTATTTCTTCGATAAAGATGCTTACAGAAGAGCCGCTGGTGATAAAAGGCTACTCTATCAACTTAACACCTAACTATATAACTCCTTAACTTAATTATACATGGAAATGCGATTCAACCCATTACAATAATTCAAGGTAAAACTTAATTGAACAAACAACTATAAAAACAATGAGCGGGTAATGAATTACAAATCTTAATCAGTGGAACTGTTTCATAAGTTACTCTTCCGGAGAACTCTCGTAAATTAATTAGACACTGGCGAAAACAACATATTATTATTAGAAACGTCTACCCTTAAACTTTCAACTTGTTCATTCAAACATCCGATTATGCTGACATCATCCTATACGAACATCTGCTCAACTAACTTTTGTCGTTTCAACAATTAAGAGTATGCGTGAATTAGATGACACTTATATGCAAAATTACCATCAACTTTGTGTTGTTTGTCACAGTACCCAATTAACACATAACTGTTAGATTTCATGAAGTCAAGTTACGTAAAATTCACAGGGTAGGTTCACTTAAACTGTTACACACTGAACTCTGTACTATACTGAAAGTTTGAACTTCGTACCACGCTGAAAGTTTTCTGAGAAACAAATTTCCTTCGTAACAGTATAAATGTAAATGTTAAATTTGTAGGTCTTTTACATATTTGGAAAACTTTCAAAAGGAATTTTTTCTTCAACTTATTAATTTTGACTGTTTTTCAATTCATGCATGTTTATGTGCTGGCTAAACTTTAAAAAAATATCCAACATTTTAGTAATACAATGCTGTTTTCTGTTATAATCTGCAGGCAAATGTGACAAATACAAGGACATCAATCATTCATGGGACCTTTGGCACGGAGGTAAAAATCACCAAAAAGTCATAGAGGTAGGCCGTTATTTCAAACAAGAACTGTTAAACACCATCCTCATGTCTCCCTTTACAAAAAGAGTTTACATTTGTAAGGATTTCAGAAGAAAAGGTACATGTATGAAGGGAAATTTTAAATCATGATATTTTATGTCCCTTTTTTGCTAGATGCATACATACATATCTGAAAGATAATATTCACTGAAATAAAATCTATATTGTTGTTATTCTATGGGTTGTCTCTGTGGAAAAATACAATCAATGGTATCAGGGAATATTTTAATACACGTAAGATTGTGCACATGCTTGTGTGTTTCCTGTAAATGAAAACATGATTAGACATAGTCATTGTAGAGATGATATTTGGTGTGTTTCAGCACACAAATGATATTTCATAGCATACCATCTGCATTTCATCCAAAATAGTGAACAAAGTACTAAAAGGATGACAAATTATCAGTGTTACTATTGGCCATTCACTATGTCAACTGCACATTTATTTATACAGGCATCAAAGGCTAAAAACTGCAAGGACCTTTTGCCCTGGGCTGCTGCAGTAAGAAACCACTTCTGGTATGCTGCAAGAGAAGCTAATGGAAGTGAAATAAAGATGAAGGTAAAAAATATTGTTTGATGTATCAGTGTGAAAGTCTTATTTTATTTTCTTAAAATACTTTGCAAATAAAAGAAACCATGAATATGTACCGGTACATGTAATTTTTTCAAATCAATTAGTTGCTGAATGTGTATGCATGTAAGTAATTATGGATGGATGGATGGATGGATGGATGGATGACGTACATATGTATGGATGGATGGATGTATGGATGTATGTAATATGGATGGATGGATGGATGGATGGACGGATGGGTGGATAGACGTACATATGTATGTATGTATGGATGGATGGATGTACGTACATATGGATGGATGGATGGATGTACGTACGTATGTATGTATGTGTGTATGTATGTATGTATGTATGTATGTATTTATGTATGTGTGTATGTATGTGTGTATGTGTATGTATGTAAGTATGTATGTATGTATGTATGTATGTGTATGTATGTATGTAATAACTTCACAGCCTATCATGGCCGTCAACTCGGGGAAGCACGCACTTTTACTTGCTCTTCAAATTTTGGCAATACTCATTAGTTTGAAGTCTGCCATTTCCGTCAACAAAAAACTTGTAGGCTATAATGTACTGGCCGTAAACTCTGTCAAGTATTTGATTGAAAAGGGACAAAGTCATGCATTTTGACATTGTTTGGTTATTTTAGTTTATTTTGAAGATAATTTATGTTGCTCTGCTTGTTCTGCACACTGAAATTGGCAAAATCTCTTTGATTCACAGATAAACTGAAACAACTCTATACATGGACATTATCAATGATTATTTCCATCACTCATGCATTGATATATACCAAAAATTTAATAGCCATATTTTATGGCCATTACATGGTGTGACTTTAACTGTAACATATTAATGAGCAGAACATCATGAAAAATGTATCAAAAGAAAATAAAATAACTAAAATAATGTCAAAAGTGAGTGACTTGTTCTTTTAAAGTCCCAGTATCTGTACCTCAGGCAATTTTTTCTGCATTTAAATGCTGCCATGTAACAAACACTGAAAAATAAGTGGGGGCAAAGTTGGGCCATCTCTCTTACAAACTGTTACATCAAGGTTACACCAGAGCAAGACTTGTCTCTACATTCAAACGCTTTTTTGGCAGGTATGGCAAGCTGGTAGATAAATACAATATCTGTCTTCGACAAATGATTGCTGATGGCATCGGTGACATTAGGCCTAGTTAGTGACCACTACCTATCTGACTTATATATTGATATATGGCGGGTGCCACATGTGGGCAGGATGCGCTTACTATTTTCGAAACACCTGACATCACTTCTTGGTCTTAGCTGGCCAGAGGTCCATATATCTTTCTTTCTTGAATATGACTTTGTTTGTGTACCATCTATTTACTGTCTGTTCTGTGCTGTTTTGTGTCTATGTTTACACTGTTGTCTTACAAATTCTGACCTACTGTCGTTGGATTATGGATTGGTATGATTGCGATTATTTTACATGTAATAGGACTTTAAATTGCTGTCAGACTCAATAAATGCATGCATAGTGGTCAACGTCTACTAAAACGTCAGAACTTCTGCATTTTTCATGTTGGTGTGTAAATTTTGAATTTTGAATGACTGCGGCTTTGTCATTAAATTAGTCTTTTAGAATTCATGTACCTTACTCTGATGGCTGCATACTACTTTGTCAGAGCTTTATTTCACACAACATACAGTCATTCCACAATATTCTGGCCAAGGAAAATATTTAAATGTGATGCTTATAAACAGAGTACAAGTTCAGCTGTAAAAACTTATGATTTACTTTATTTGTGTCTGCAAAATAACATTTGAAGTGAAACTGAAATGTCAAACACATAAATGACTGCAGTGACATCTGCGTCCATGTAAATGATAAAATGTTATCATCACCAAAAATGTGTGTTATGTGCGTTATGTAAGGATGACCCTTTTATTTTTTTGTTCTCATATCCAGAGGAATACTCGGGCAGGGCGGGCAGTCTTACCAAAGTACCAAAAAAAACTTTATTTGTTTCAGTTCAATGTTCTGTCCATTCAGTCTCTACAATTTTTAAGTACAAAAAAACGTGTATTTGTTTCAGTTTAATGTTCTGTCCATTCACTGTCACTGCAATTGCTTGTCTTTCAGTTCAGTGTTCTGTACTCTCTGTCCTTTCAGTCTGAGTCGCTGCAATCTCACAATTTGATGACGGTGGTGCTGTTGCTACGGTGATTGCCTCAGAGGCAGCGAAAATAAAAACGTTTTTTTTTTCATTTTCAGGTTGGAGCTGAAATTTACGGTCGGTCAGGAGATTAGAAACACAAAAATAAAAAATGTCGCCTAATCCTGTATTGCACCATCTTTATAGCCTACGTATATATTGTTTGGGCTTGGAAATCTGACCTTGGCTGTGTTAGCGCTGGGTTTGGAAAGCTGTTAGCCACTGTGGCTAATAGTTTCAAATTTTATTAGCCACAGACAAATTTTATTAGCCACACATTTTACGAAAACAAAGCTGTGTATAATGCCATAGTATAGTCTCCAGTGTCGGTTGCATGCACACAAATAAACTATCAACACATCAACCTTCTATCTACTTGTCTTTATTTTAACACTGAAAATTACATGATACCTTTCAATTCACATTTTTCTCAGTATGGTACCTTTCATCCACCTCACAAAGTTATGAATCATTTCTCTTTACCATCTAACATACAGGTAAGTTCTGCTACATGTGAAGCAACATTTTTGACAGAATCAATTAGCCCTTCAACATCACAATCCTCCTCCAAGGAATCAGGTTCCCTCCCCAATTTTTTCATCAAATTTGAGAAGGCTGTTCTATCTTTGATATTTATCCAGGCATCAAATGCTGCCTCAAAATCGAAATCACTGATTCTAGGGCCTTCAACAGATATGATTGCCAAAGCATTTACATGGGGTACAGTCAATAAATTTCTATGTGCAGTTTTAATCAAATTATACTGAGAAAATCCTCGTTCGCAGTTTACAGATGTCACTGGACATGTGAGAGCCAGTGCATACAAATAACACATGTTAGGATATATTTCCCTGTTCTCAAATACAATATTCTTGAAAAAGACCTGAGTATTCATTTTCCTGTTACTACACAGAAGAGATTTCATGATAGCCCATTCAAGCTTTGCCTCACTTGGTTTGATAGCTGGCTCATGGATATTTCCAGCGTTGTCTGGTTTTGGCATGCCAAAATGATCAAGCAGTTCCTGCAGTTTATCACAGCCATAGTTAGACTCAGGGTTTTCAGGCATATTTTTGTGGGTCTAAAATACAAAAAGCATCCACAAGCCCACTATCAGGGAACCATTCATGCAGATGTTTCACCATTTCTGTTATGAACTTTGTTTTGTTACTTTCAAATTTCTCCCTCTCAGAGACAGAATCTTTAATTTTATGAGATTTGAACAGTGTGCCCTCATCAGTCGGCATATCAGATACAAGCTTTCTGAACTCTTCAAAAAAGGGCCCATCTACATGAAGCAAAGCTTGTAATGCAACTACTGTGCCCTCTATGTGACTTTTTACATCAGAATATACAAGACGTTCCCTTTGCATTGCCTTGCACAATTTTGATAGCAACCCAAGGGCATCTGCGGCAAAATAGGTCATGGCAATAAATTGGTATGTAGCCACCCGTTTTAACATCCCTGCTGCTAAAGCTTTATGATTACAAGTATCTTGTGAAATTTGCAACAACCATGAAATTACACTGTCTAAACAACCAACAAGAGCATTTACACAATCACTGAATGACAGCCATCTAGTGAAAAACACTTGTTTTATTTTTTGGGCTGCCTGTTCCCCATGTAAAGCTTTACTCATCTGTAAGATTCTCAGTAATTTAGGTGAAAACTTTAAAAGTTTGCCCATCTCATTCAGATCACGTATGTATTTAACAAGGTAAGGTACTTGATTGGCTGCTTTTTCACTAGCAAGGGCTAGTCTGTGTGCCAAACAGTGATTTGCAACAAGGTAAGGATTACGTTCCTTAAATCTGGTTGTAACACCAGATTTCACACCCCTCATGACACTTGCTCCGTCCGTGGCAAGACAGATTAAATTTGCAGGGTTGAGATTTTTGTCAACCAACAAACAAGAAACACTTTCATAAATGGCTGAAGCAGTACAACTTTCCAATTCATTTACACTTAGAAAATGTGATTCCACTACTCCCTCAACATTTACAAATCTAACATAAATCATTAAAGTAGACAAAGATGACACGTCTGTGGCCTCATCTAGCTGAGCTGCATAGATTTTGAATGGACTGTTCTTAATGTCAGATAATATCTTTCTTTCGATGACTGTCTTGATAGATTTGTAGAAATCATCCACACAGTCGTGATGTGTGTAGTGAAATGTAGATCCATGCTCCAGAAGTTTTAAAGGTTCACATCCCTGAAAATGAATGGACAGAAATTTAAATGACATATCAAGTTGTAAGTGCAAACATCACCGTATCATTTAGTACACAAAAAGCAGAACTTCAAGATTCAAAACATGTGCCCACCTACGTTCAACACCTGCATCTCCATCAAAGCTTCCATTTTCCTACTGGACAACTGCTCTTTAGCCATAGTATAGACAGTCCGTAACTGGGCAACAATACTATCTTTAATTTTGCTATACGCTGAAGAAGTGGCACATTTCATATCACGTTGCAAAACTGGTCTACTGGCAGCAAACCTAAGTCAGGAAATAGAAAACGAAAAAGATTCACTGATATCAGTAAGATATATTTTGCAAACTGTATACTAAAAAAAATCAGCTGCAGTACGGTTTGTCGGACCAAGGTTACTTTGTTGTATTCTCGACCGCGGAGTGACGTCAGTAGGTGAAACGCATACGAGCGAGGTGAATGAGGAGAGATCAGACGATACAGAAGAGCGAATGATACAGAAATTGTGTGGAAATGTCATTTATGTATTGAAACTTTTAATATTTTGTTGGTGGTTGAAAATCCGAACTTCAATTATTTGTTTTCACGGCGCTGTGACGCAAAAATGACGTAAAAAACCTCAAGTACCCGGATGACCCGCGGTCGAGAATCTCATTCAACATACAGGCCTAATCTGAAAGTTTCCCCCACAGCTGAAACAATTTCTAGTAAATTTCAACAATAATGTAATATGTTTAATTATTTTCTTTACGATGCATTTTTTTCATTCTTTATGATGATATTTTGAGTAGACGACTGACTTCTGATCACAGAATATTGTGTCGATATGTTCTTGAAACACGTGGACATGTCGCGGACATCACATTTATGAAAACTACATACACATTTCGTTAAGCGTGATCGAAAAAAAAATCGTGAAAACAACATTAACAGTAAATGTACCTGTGTTCTTTTGTTCTGGCATGCTTGGTAAGATCGTCTTTCTTCGGTGCTTTGTCCGGTTTTCCACTTGTAAATACGTTTTGCAAGTTGGCGTCTATGCACATCTTGCACTTCAACAAACCTCCGGTGCGGTCATGTATCAGCCACGGAAACTCACTGAACCAGCCGTTTCGCAACGATCTTGAATCGTCTCGATCGTATTTCTGGGGAGATTTTTTTCCACTTGGCGATTCACAGCCTTTTTCCTTCTCAAATTTGCCATTTCCTCCAAAGTACGACGAAATTGGCCTAAAACTACTGCTGGTACCCGCCAGACGACGTTTCTTTTTTTCCGCCATAACAAATGCGTACGTCTGCTATATGTAGCAAAAGTTTCAATTCTCACGAGAGTTCCCTATGTCTGCTGTACACTAGACAAAATGACGTCAAATTTATCGCGAGACTAGGGCTCGATTGCGTATGTCTAAAGTTTCAATTCTCGCGACAGTAGACAAATTGACGTCAAATCTCTCGCGAGACTTGGTTCGATTGCAATGGCGTACGTCGGAGAGAACACAACAATACGGAAGTGGATACAGGTTTTTTCGCGAATCGCCGAGAGAGAAGCGCAGATCAACAAAAGACTAGAAAAAGCCCTGTTCTTTCTTTGTGTGCCATATTTTTTAAACAAAAATCAGTTTCGCCACTGTGGCGAATTAGGATCGATTTTTTTTCGCCACTGTTGATTTCAATTCGCATTTGCGAACGTGGCGAATGGGCAGCGCGAACACAGCCTTGATAGCCCATACACAACAAGAGGGGACAACACGGCGGTTGCCAGCTCCAAGTTTCCCATGTTGCCAATAAATGTATTGCCGGTATGCATAATGTCTAAAACATGCATTGTCTCTCAACTGTTCCTCAGCATATGTATCAGCTATACACCGCATAGCTATCTCAAGAACATTTGCATCCAGGCACAAGATGAGTGAAGAGCCAGTTATCGGTGATGCACGTTTGGTTTCGACGCGTGACACAACATTTATTTTCCTGCTGAGTGGGCATTTCACGGCAGTGTCCACATTTACACCAAGAAGGTACACTACCAGGTCAAGGTTGAGGATACGGGTTGGGGGCTGCATGTTGTTGTTGTTGAACGTCACACCAAGCCCCTGGCTGACGCCAAAGTAGCTCTAAAGTCAAAGTTTCTAGATCTTCCCTGGTTGCCTTTTGTACAAACTCCTGTTTGATATAAAAATATCATAGTCCAATAAGTTTAGCTTGAACTGAAAAAAAAACGAACCATTTTTTCTGTAAACTTATTTACCATAGATGAATATGAACTTTTATGTAATTGTATTTTGCAGTGGGCAAAATGTCATCGTTGTTTTCCATAATATACCATGCAAAAGTAAATTGTGTGTAAAATTAGAATGGTTTCTCACATGCTGGAGCTGACAGTCTATAACTATATTGCAGCAAAATTCCTTGAAAAACAAACATATACAAACATTTTTTTAAATAAGCTTAATTGTATACTTGTATGGGTTTCTCTATTCAGTTTACCAACACATATTTGAGGGATATTGTATCAGTGGTTTTCTTATGCATTTTCACCAAGTTTATTCCATGATCAAGAGTGCACACAACATGATAATATATACCTTCATCTGCCTCTCATTTTCTTCCAACAATTCTGCTTGTGTTTGCTGTTCCTGGGTGTCACGTGGCCTTTTCCTCATAGATTTAGATGCAGGTGGATGGCTTTCACTTCCTCTTCATCATCAGATGTTGAATCCTATGAAATGATTATAACAATTTATATGACACCTGCATTCACATATTTACTAGGCAAAAAAGTGCTTAGACCTTACATTTACCTGTACAAAAAGCTAAAACAATGAGTTTGATCAATAAATCATTATAAGTGCTTTTGCCAAAAACTTCATTGTTATGACCATTATCACAAACTGATGCGCATCATGCCAGTACTATAACATGACACATAATTGAAAATATTTTTGTGGTTTCAATTTTGAGATAATCTGTACTTAGAGTCAAATAGGTTCTAACAATTATCCCTTTGTCTTATTTGATGTACAGTTTGACAGTACAGTTCGATGACAGTACAGTACAGTTTGATGTACAGTTTGACAGTACAGTTTGATGTACAGTTTGACAGTTCTTGGCCTAGAAATCTATACTTTCAAATTTTAGTGAAATTAATCATGATAACAGTGTTTTTTCCTTTCCCATGGTTGTTCATTTGAACAGAGTTGTGTGATATTTGTGTTCTCGGACAGACTCCTCCAGTACTCGGACGAGAAAACTAAATGGGTACATTGTACTGAAGGAACCAACGTATCCATTGATTACTTAGACACCTTTCCCCACTGGAGGTGTACCCAGTTCACAGCCACACACAAATATGATGTGTTACAAAGCACATGTTTTACACTGAGCTCAAGCAGCTCCAATGAATGTATTATTGCCTGTTTTCGTATTACAGAGATGAATGGTTGTTTTTCTTTCTCTGTATTGCTCACTTACATTTGTAACACATCTTGATGTACCATACCATACTCTCTGTTAGTATGTGTCGAGTAAATAAAGATTGATTGATTGATTGATATTATTCGGACGGCTCCACCACTAATCAACCACTTCGATGTTATGGGAGAGATTCGATTTTTCTAATTTTCATCAAAGCACATTTTTGTTTGTAGCATTCCAATTTTTTAAAATTATTGACGTTTCAAAAAAAAATTAACTAGATTTCATGTATGCCTACAAGACAAAGGAAAATTGTACTACGCTGTAGATGACTTCATGGATACCAATTGAGAGCGATCGAAGGTAGTGTACGTAACCCTTAACGCCACAAGTGTAACACGCGGCATTTTTCACGCCGTCCGAGTTTTGGAAAATTTCATGTTTCCGGTTAACGATAAATACGGTTAAGCTGATTGGACAAAATTTAATTCACGTTCACAACTACGAACCCCACAACTACACATGAATAGTCGTAGTGAGCGAAACGTCTGTTTCCTGAGGGATTTGTCCCCACCATGGAGGTAGGGTGACCGGACGATTTTTAAAACTGAATTTTTTTGCCAAAATCTTGATGGCACCTGTTGAAAGTGTTGGTACAAAGTCCAAATCTGAAAAAATAATTTGGCTAATTAGCATGATCACAATTTGGCAGCCTCTGGAAAATCAAAGTTTCCAAATTCTTTCCCGGAGAATATTGCAATGAGGATGACCAAAAATCGGATCAAATATTGTTAAAATGGCTCAAAGATTACTAACTGTACAATAATGAGTCTGGTGAAAGGTGCATTGATAGTTTCCAAATTATTTCTGTGAGAATATTGTATGGGTTGATGAGTCTCAGTGAAAGAAAATGGAAGATTGTCCTCACGCTGACCTTTGTGTTTACAGTATCATGGATACAAGCCATTGTTTCTGGTCAGAGACAGGTGTGCACCGGTGAAAAAGCACGTTGTTCAAGTACGGCACTATTGCGAACTTTACTTCCTGCTTTGGAAAAACCGTGGCGCTAATTTGCGCTGCATAGCTGAGCTATTTTAGGGCACAAAACAAGTAGAAAAATATCTAAGGTACAATTTGCCCGCGTGGCCATTCCTTCCCTCCTGGAAAATGATGCCAAAAATCATAGCCATTTCAAAGTAAAAATTTCGTCAGCAGTTTCTCGGAAGAAAAAAAACCTTTTTAGGAAATTTTTGCACTCATCTTGACTTCCTAGTCTTCACAACATTCACTGTGAAATGCAAGTGTTTCCGTTCACGCGATCTCTCGTAGTGACCATTCGCGTGGGAGTAGACGACTTCCAAGATTGCGTCCCGTCTGACGTTTGTTGACAAAATGTGTTCATAAACTTCAAGATTTTCCCGTCATTACCTTGTCATAGCCATAAATGTGCACAACTGTTGCATACTTAAGGTGAATTTGTACAATTTATCACTACCTGGGTCCCCCTTTATGCCTTCGATTTCGAGTATTCACTCTCAGAAAACTTGTGTCAGCCCCATGTAGGGAATAGGAGGGCCTCTCGTCCGGTCACCCTAATGGAGGTATAAATTGAACGTCACAAACACCGACGATTTTTGTAGCAACCGCACCAAAGGTTGTATGAAAATCTATAAGTACGAAAGGTTTAAAAGTAAAAAAAATCATAGCAAGTAAAACTGTTCTGAAACATCGCAATGAATGTTGAGATGAGTAGTTGCATGGTACATCTGAGATTTGGTACGATCCGAGTAATGGAGTATTGGCGGAGCGAGGGTAGTACATGTTTGCATGTGCATTTGTGCACGATTTTCGTTTACACAAGACGTCAAGTTTGCATTTGTTTTACAGCCGAAAGGCTGAAAGTTCGGATTTGATTGTCTACAGGAGCTTGACATTGCTGATATAGGTCTCTAAAATTCGAGAAACAGACTGTTTTCAGTCCGTCGCATCGACAAGCTTACAAGAGTGACACATAATCATACTGTACCTGTACAGCTATGTTAGAACACGGTCGTCGCTTTCCACAAGTGCATGCCGTTTTGCAGAACTCGTTGAACGCTCTGCATGGAAATACTCCACGTCTTCTACTACGTGCGCAAACCTCACTGCAATTGCAGGACCTGGGATCTTCAGCTGCTGTCACATTTATGAGGGCTGCTTCAATTTCGCTTACAGAGAAGCTGTCAATCTTCGACCATTTTGAACACTTCAGTCATCGCAAGGTTTGTGAGTAATATATAATGTTTATCAATAAACACAGCGCGCAATCGCAGCGCGACGACCACTGCGCTTTAAGTTGGGCACGCAAACGCGAGAAAACAGAGTAGTCGGTAAGGGACTTAGAACGTTTATACTGGCGTCTGGCGATTTCCTTCTCCCTAACAAGGGAGATCAGGTCAGCATCAAACCACTGAGGGAACTTCCTTCTTTTTATGCGGACTTTAGGAACAGTGTCATTATAGCTGATTGTAAAATATCGTAGAAAAGTTCTACGTCTTCGTCAATGTTTGAGCTGTTCAGAAAAGCAGGCCATGGAAGTGTGGAAATGGTGGTATTTAAGTGACTGAAGTCCGCGTTTTTGTAGTTGTAAACCAATGATCACTGTAAGAAATCCGCTTCGGAACTGCCAGATTAATGTCACATTCAAGTGGAATGAAAAGGAATTGCATCTCTACCGCCTATATCGGACTTGAAACATCAAGTCTTTATAATATCATGCCATTCAAAAAGCTGAAACATGGTCATGCATAAAGAAAACGGAATAATTATGCATCAACATCAGCGAGCAACATGGTATTAGCTGATCGATACGATCAGTATTATGTCGCTAGTAGTACAGCATTCAATAGGAAACAATATCAACAAAGTTCAAAAATTTTATTTAAATGATTAAATTTCATTTATAATTGTGTTTATAAATGCGAATTGTGTATTTTTGCGAATGAGAAACTCAACGTAAACGGGTGTTTCAAAGTTACGGTTGACAAATATACAGGAGGGTCTTCGTCGGGAACTAGTCGAAACCGATGACTAAAGTTGTCAACGGTTTACAAACTATGCATCAAAACTGGGTAGCTGACATGTTAGATCAAAGGATAGCCCACATTCGTCACGATTGTTGATCGTAGCTGACCTTGAAAGAGACTTTGAATGACTCCAGTGTCATTCTGTAGTCGCTACCGGTCAAGGTTGTGAGACAGCTTCAGTTTTTGGCCCGTAATGACTGGTTCGAGTAGCTTTTACGCTTTAAGGTAATATGCACCTCGAAAGTGAAAGACTTAAACTTTTGCTCAAACTTTCTCAGTGAAACTTTCAACCATTCTCTTACCAAATCAAGAATAAAAATCAGGGGTCACAGTGCAAACTTTTGTACTAGAGAGACAAATAACTTGCGATTTCTCGATATTTGAAATCCAAATGGCCGCCATCCCTGTGTTAATTCTATGAGAAAAAATAAATTTTTCGATTTTCGAAAAACTAAGACTGTGAAAACTTTTCTTTCGACAAGAGCTTCAAAATGAGCCCCCAAAGTGGTAGGTCAGAAGAAAATTGATAAATTTGAAGGCTTGACTTTCTGTCCCGAGGTGCGTTCTACCTTAAACCTCGTTTACATGGCCACTAACGTACATGATATGCCGTGTCTCAAACCAAGCATCCTCCAGGAATTTGCAAGCGTCCTGAGTCTGTTTTATCTGCACATCAACGAACCAAGCCATGCTGTAGACAACGGAGTACAGCATTGAGCACACTGCAGCATATCGGACGGGGAAAGATGAGCGCGAGCCAGAAAGCAGACGACAAGTGCATGCGGGAGGACATAAATATTTGATAAATCGTACAGTAAAGCATTATTATCGATATTGTGCACCATTATCACGATTTATCGTTTATGTGTTACATGGTTTACCCCATAATTTCCCCCTTTTTAAATGCCGAGTCCTTTATTCGTTTACAAACAAAAACCTTGTATTGTTATGCTCGCTGTGGGGCCACATTGCAGGATAATCGGTTACATTATCGCAAGAAATTCACTGGTATTCAAAAAGCTGTAATATAATACTCGATTATGAAATTCATCCTATAATGGTAAAGATCGCTGTTGACAGTATTTCAAAACCCCTTGCTTATATTTTAAACTGTTCTCTAAAGGATGGTGTTTTCCCTGATAAACTCAAAGTTGCAAAGGTCACCCCAATATTTAAAAAAGGTTCCGCTCATGAAGTGTAGTAACTACTGACCAATATCTATCTTACCAACTTTTAGCAAAATCTTTGAGAGTGTTGTTAATAAGCAGATGTGTAAGTTTTTAGACAAATTTAACATTCTTGTTGAAACACAATATGGGTTCCGTAAAGGTCACAGTACTAAACTTGCTTTAGCAGATCTTACCACTCAATTAGTTAAAGAAATGGACAATGGTTCTGTAACCTTGGGTGTCTTTATTCATTTAAAAAAGGCATTCGACACCATAAATCACGACATTCTACTATGTAAGTTAAAGCATTACGGTATTCGTGGGCCCGCATATAGCTGGTTTAAGTCTTATTTGGAAAACCGTCGACAATTGTTGACATAAACAGCTGTTCTTCAGATATACAGAGAATCACCTATGGAGTGCCGCAGGGATCAGTACTTGGTCCTCTGCTATTTCTTAAATTACATTAATGATATTCAAAACTCAACTGATACTTTTACATTCAGGCTTTATGTATAGGATAAAGCCTGAGTACGAGGGCTCTTCTGGTATATAAAGTCCAACCCAATGATAAAATGTCGAGGCCGCAGCCGAGACATTTATCGTAGGGTTGGACTTTATATACCAGAAGAGCCCGAGTACGAGGGTTTTATCCGACTTAAAAACTATCGCCCCTATCTGATATATTTTCGTTTTCAATGCGTTTACGTCAACCGTCCCCTTTGTCAATGTAACATGTTAGGATATGAATTAAAACTTTTGTTTGTGAAATAGCCTTCCAATGTAATGGAACATCCTATAAATGCCCTAGGGCACATTATATAAATACCCTAGGGCACAGCAGATTTTGTGTTGCAGCTGGTTTCCGCTGTGTTACCAAATTTGAATATTAAAACGTACCAGATGTCTACAGAATATGACATGTTCACTTTTGATTGGACAGTACTTTACTACGGCGCTGTCATTCGTTTCTGGAATTTGGTGACCAAGGCTTTATGAGTAAATAAAACACCCTGAATTGAGCACTCTGATTGGTCAATCAACAGTAGATAGTTTTAAGCTGACGATACAAACTGTTTAGGTCAACGAGAACCGACAATGTCGATCTTAGCAGTTTAAACACAGACTTGGACAAGGTGTCAGGATGGTGTAAAGCAAACAAGCTTACAATCAACACTGAAAAAAACTATGTGATCTTTAAAACACCGCAAAAGCAAATCTCTCTGAATGGGAATCTGTCTATTGATGGTTTTCCCTTAGAGAATGTGTCTTCTGTGTTGTATCTTGGGGTTACAATTGACGAATCTTTATCTTGGAAATCTCACGTTAAAAATGTAGTCAATAAGATTAGCCCAAAAGTAGGTATTTTATCTTATCTGCGTCATTTTCTACCCAAATCAACCATTCTGATGTTGTATAATTCCCTAATTCTTCCGCATATAAATTACTGCATTGAAATATGGGGCAACACACATATAACCTACATGAACCAAATTTTCAAACTTCAAAAGAAACTTGTTCGTTTGATTTCTTTCTCTGACCCTCGCTCACATTCTGCACCATTATTTAAACAGCTAGGTATCCTCGATATTCGTAAACTTTGTAAATATCACACATGTACCTTTATCTTCGATTTGAGAAATAACCACTACGCTCACACAATATATCATTATGCGTCCTTTGTGTCACATTCCTACCCTACTAGATCGGTTTTACGTAATGATTTTTTATTTCCGAAAGTTAATTTAAGTAGTACTCAAAATAATTTTTTCTGTGCATTAGTAAAACATTGGAATGACATTCCTACTTCAATTAAATCGATTAAATCAAGAATGAGGTTTAAGAAGGCTTTGAAAAACTATATCATGAATGAAAAATGAATGTTTTATTTACCCACCTTTTCGATTGTTTTTTTTTTGTATGAGACTTTAAGTATTTTTTTTTACTGTGAATATTTGTATTTCTTTTTGTAAAAGTCTGTTTTTATTAATTTCTTACTATTGACAAGGGCTCTCAATCCTCATTTTCAGCTTGACATTGGGGCTAGGGACTAGATTAGTTCTGTTAGAACTACCTCCCTCGTCCCCACCATTTATTTCTCGATTTATATTTTTTATGCTCTGTTTTTATGTGTATTTATTTAGTTATTTACTTTAATACTTATTGTCGTGTGTATAAAATGGTGAAATTTAGAAATAAAAAATAAATAAATAATAAATAAAGTATGTGCCATAACATAGAATCTAGCTCACTAGACTTACTTATGACTTACAAGTTGTTTGTTACGAACCTGCACAGTGATTGATGACTGTGTTGTCTGCGTCTGAAACTTTCCGATAACCTCGACATTGCGAAGTGGGTCAAATATAGGGCACTGCAAAAATGACCAAAACAGTTTACATATATATAAACAAATATATATATATATATATATATAATATATATATATATATATATATATATATATATATATATATATATTCCCATTGTATTTTCTCTGTTTGACGTCATCTTAACCGAGTGTTTTTCGCGGAGGAGCCGTACAACTTCAAGCCGAAGGTGAGAAGTTGTGCGGCTCCGCGAAAAACACGAGTATATGATTATTTCAAACAGCCAAATATTCCATGGGATTATATTTATCACATGAACAGTCTTCTTATTTTTATTTTGACGCATTACATTAACGCATTACATGAATTTCGTCGATTTGTGTTTTATATACGCTGATTACTTTCATTTAATGAGTAAAGCGGCCGTCACCCAGGAGATACTTTCATTCATAAATCCCATCAAATTTAAATTTTGATGCATCGAATGGTATCTCCACCAATCAGACATACGGATTAGGTCACATGTGACATGAACGTGTCATCATTGTCTCGTGCTGCACCAATGCCAAGACGAGTAGGTCATCGGCGGACATAGCTTCACCGTGTCAGAGACAGATAGCCATAGTTTTCAGAGTTATTTAAAATATTTACAAATATATTTTATGAAGTAAATGCAACGACACGATCGAAACGGTTATTCCCACTCTTAGAGGCGCCGTGGCTTTTGAAAATCTCACACAAAGTTTACGACCTTGGCGAGCTCGAAAGATTCCTTTCGATGGCACACACAGTGTACCCCATTGCATGTTGTAGCAACAAGTGAACGCTGTCGTCACCGGTCTCCACCGGTGTTGATACTCGTCAATCCCGATCTCGGTCGTCAATGTTTTCGTCTGACCGACGAACTTTGATGTTTGCAGTGACACATATCTCGCCCATAGATACATCCCAGTATTGTTACAGACAGAAACTGTGTTCTGTTGTGAGTGTTGTCTGAGTCAACTCTTGAAATACATTGGATTCCACAGCGCTGCACTGCCGAGTTAAGAGCTCGACAGCTTATGTCTTCGGTACAGCCTTACGTTGCATGTTTCATTACGGGCGAGAATGTAGGGAACTTTTTGTGTGAGGAAGGGAAGTTATCGTTGTCAGTCGAATGACTTTATGCTTCTGCCTCCTATGTCACTTTCCTGAAGATTATTTATTCTGCTGAACTTACGTTAACGTTTGGATTTTGGGTTTATCGCCAACCGGAATCGCCAGATACGACGTCCACATTCATCCTTACGAATAAACTGGAGTCGCGATGTATTGTTACTGAGCAATGAAAATAAATCCGAATTACCCTGTTGGATTACCCAAGTACGTCATCAACCGGAACTTTTTTCTTGCATGGTACCGCTCATACATGCGGGTCGCGACGTGAACATGACCGATTTGTCGTGATCGATGCCAGGCTCTCATGTCATTTTCACAAAAAACGTGACCCGATAAATCCACACATGGAAACATATGTCCAGCGAAATTTCTAGTCGCTAAAACTGTAGCTGTTCCCGAGAATCGAAATAGGATACCGCCGATCGTTTTTATTTTAATGACTTAGCTTAGTAACGTCGCAGAGCCAGTCGAGTCGCGCCCTAAGGCTCAATGTGGACATCGTACCTGGCGATCCCGGTTGGCGATAAACCTGAAATCTACAACTCCACGGAATGTTCAACTGAATAAATGAGTACAGTATAATCTTCGGGAAAGCGAACAGGAGGCAGAAGCATAAAGTCATTCGATTTAGAACGATAAAGTTCCTTCATCATACAAAAAATTCCGTAAATTCTCCCTCGGAATCAATCCTGTAGCACGTAAGGCTGTTGAGCTGTTGAGCTGTAAGCTTATATGCAGTGCAGCGCTGTGGAATCCGATGTACTTCGAAAGTTGACTCAGGCGACACTCAAAACAGAGTTTCCGTCAAGTAAAACTAGGATGTATCTACGGTTGAGATATATGTCACTGCAAACATCAAAGTCCTTAAGACGAAAACATTAACGACCGAGATCGGGATTAACGAGTTGACACCGGCATGGCAGAGACCGGTGACGGCAGCGTTGTGGGTATAAACGTACAATGAGGTACACTCTGCATGTGTATCATCGAACGGAATCTTTCGCGCTCGCCACGGTCGTAAACTTGTGTGATATTTTCAAAAGCCACGGCATCTCTAAGAATGAGAATTACTGTTTCGATCGTGTCGTTGCATTTACTTCATAAATCTATTTGTAAATATTCTAAATAACTCTGAATACTATGGCTATCCGTCGCTAGCACGGTGAAAGCTATGTCCGCCGATGGCTGACTTGCCTTGGCATCGGTACAGCGCGAGACAATGATTGACACGTTCACGTGACCGAATCCGTATCGTCTGGTTGGTGGAGATAGCATTCGATGTATCCAGTTTCAGCTTGATGGGATTTATGAATGAAAGTATCTCCTGGGTTACGGACCGCTTTACTCTGTAAATGAAAGTAATGTGCGTAAGTAACACACAAATCGCGACGAAATTCATGCAATTTGTTACGATAGTTTGATCGATCTACGTCAAAAGAAAAATAAGAAGACTGTTCATGTGATAAATGTATAATCCCATGGAATTTTTCTCTGTTTGACGTCATCGTATACTCGCTCGGAGTTGTACGGCTCCGCGAAAAGCGCGAGTATACGAAGACGTTAAACAGAGAAAAAATCCATGAGAATATATATTTATCACATGAACAGTCTGCTTATTTTTCTAAAACGGATCAAAATTATTGTAAGAAATTGCATGATTTTTATCGCGATTTTGTGTTTTATTTACGCGTATTACTTTTATTAATGAGTAAAGCGGCCCATCACCCAGGAGATGTGCGAATGTTTACAGGTAGGCATATTCTTTCATTCATAAATCCCATTAAGCTAAAAATTTGATACATGGAATGGTATCTCCACCAATCAGACATACGGATTCGGTCACGTGCGCGTGTCAATCATTGTCTCGCGCTGGATAAAATATCACAAGTTTACGACCTTGGCGAGCCCGAAAGTTTCAGATCGATGACACACACAGTGTACGTTTGTAGTGGGCACTGTCGTAACCGGTCTCCGCCGGTGGCCACCTCAGTCGTCAATGTTTTCGTCATACGGACTTTGATGTTTGTTGTGACACATATATCGCCCGTAGGTACTTCCCAATTTGTTACTTGACGGGAACTCTGTTCTGTTGTGAGTGTTGTCCGAGTCAACTTTCGAAATACATCGGATTCTACAACGTTGCACTGTACAGGTCGACAGCTTATGTCTTCACTACGTATAAAGTGTTACGCTGCAGGTTTGATTCCGATCGAGAAACAACAGATAATTTGTGTGATGAAGGAAATTTATGGTTGTTCGTTGAATGACTTTATGCTTATGCCTTCTATGTCGCTTTCCCGAAGATTATACGGTACTCATTTATTAAGTTGAACTTTCGTTGAGGTGTATCTTAGGGTTTATCGCCAACCGGGATCGCCAGGTACGACGTCACTTGGCGATCGCCAAGTATGACGACGTCCACTTTGAGCTTTACGAATGGTGCCGTGACGTTACTGAGCCATTAAAACGATCAACGGTATCCTCATTTAATTCTTGGAATAGCTGGATTTATCGGGTCTTGTCACCTTTTTGTCAAATTGCCATGATGTCACGGCATCGATCACGAAAATCGGTCCATGTCGCGACGTGCATACGTGCATGTGCGAACGGTACAGGAAAAAAGTTCCGGTTGATGACGTACAACAGGGGTAATACGGATTTCTTATCTGTGCTGGTGTACGTCACACAGGCGGAGATACGGGCCAGTTCATGTGATAAATATATATATATATATATATATATATATATATATATATATATATATATATATATATATATATATATGTGTGTGTGTGGGGGGGAATACAGTGCTCGATGCTAAAGCGGAGCGTAAAAAATATTAACACACATTACTTCAAGTACAGGGTAATGATTCAAGTTTCATGCATCCTGCAATCCTCGAACAGAAGTGAATCATACGTATTGTTTTAATTGTTGGATGATTAGATGGATTGATTAGATGAAGTCAGAATGTCACAAGAAGACTAATACGCCCCTCACGTCATGTTCCGCGAACGATAGAGCATAGTTCACATTGTCCAATAAATCATGATAATGACATGCAATAGAAACACTTTGAATATAAACTGGTATCATAAATATACTTTTCTATTTTCTTTTACGAAATGGATTTTCAGAGGTAGCAACCAGATTGGCAGAATCTATGATATTGATTGACACAAAGTACTTATACTCGTTATTTCAATAATAATAGGTAATTAAAGAATTATAAAATTTCATAATGCAAATAATGATAGGTCCGATTTTCACAAGAATTTCAGCACAGGGATAATTATAGTCGAAACGAACAAAACTTATGTCCGTTTTGATGTCCCAATGTTTCAATGGCAACCATTTTTGGGTTCAAGATATCAAATTTAGCTAAATGCCATTGAGAATGGCTTAGAATGCAACAAAATGTTCAAAATACGGTTTCGTATGGTTGTTATAAACATGGAGGTAGTAGAGAAGGAGTCACAACTGAGATAATTACGTTTATTACTATTGTGCACCATTGGTTTAATCCTTTATGTCCATTGTTTAACACCCCTTTCCGCCATGTGCGTTGCCGACGGTACCTTCGCAACCGAACCGAGTGAAATTAACCTGGGTTTGCTAATGCGACTCAGTTTCTCCACAGTGTCATAACGCCTGCGCAAAGACTGTATTTGCGTAGCTTGGGTCAAGTGCGTCATGATAGTGTAAGAAACAACACGTTCCGTCCACGAAAAGTGAAGTTACAAGGATTTAAGTTTTTCATTCTCAAAATCTGGGTAATTTTAACGTCGTTTTTTATATACTTTACATTCGATCGCAGGAACCTTTCCTTGTTAGAATGAAAGTACTGATCACGAACTTTTCAATCATGTACTGAGTATGGTGCAGCGGACTGCAGCACTGCCGTGAGCGTGGGTTAAACTTGTAGCGTTTCCCGGGTGTTTAATGACGTGACGCGACGCCAGCGACGCCATAGGCGACGCTGCGACGCTTTGTTTCAATGCATCGTACATGTTGTTTTTATATCGCGACCATTCATTAAAGTCATGGACGTAGCAGTTGAAAGCTATGCTTTCTTATTAACCTTATCATCAATGCCAGTACAACATGATAAAACACGGCAAGAACCAAGAACTGGATTTGGGAAAAAGTTGGCGTGTTAACAGTGCTGCTCTACGAGTACGATGTAGGCCCTATGGCATTTTTTTTGTAATCGCAAGCTATCATCAACTCAGTCTCCGCGCCTTTGCAGATACAAAGCTCCCTTCCTCAATTATCTGTTCCTCGACCTCTTTAACATCGTGTACATCAAAATCAGTGGAACGACTAGCCGACTCGAACTTCCCGACGCGACGCTTGGACACGTGACGCCATGTTTGAAGATCTGTCAACTGCCGAGGGACGGCCGAAACACCCGAACGACCCCGAACGAACTTAATCTTGTTTCCTAAATCCGAGAAAACGCGTTCGCAAGTCCCGTTGGTGCTAATGGAGTAGTTAGTAAGGCAAACAGCGGCAAAACACATGGTCCCTTTGATCTCCGGCTAGTTGTGACTCCTTCTCTACTACCTCCATGTTATAAACAAATGTGATCTTTTACTCATGTGGCCTATTTCCATGGCAACCATTTCAGGGTTCAAAATATCAGTTTTTGTGAAATGGCATTGAAAATGGCTCAGAATACAACAAAACTTTCGAAAAAAGTTTTGACTGGGTTTTTATTAACAAAAGTTATCCTCTACTCATTCAGTCCGTTTCAATGGCAACCACGTGAGGGCCAGAAATATCAGTTTTTCATAAACACTGCTGAAAAGTGAAATTGTTGGTCCAAAATTTTAAGAGCAAGAGCATCTAGGGCTGAAAAAAGTTAAACGTAATATCCACTAGTACAATGTTACCTGTACCAATAAAGAATTGATGCGAATAATAATAGGTCCGATATTTACGAAATTTTCAGGAAAGGAGTATTTTTGGTCGAAATGAACAAAAATGATGCCCGTTTTGATGTCCCATGTTGTAATAAGTAAAATCAATCTTTATACACATGCAGCCTGTTGTAAGTTGTAATAGGTAAAACTGATCTTTATACACATGCAGCCTGTTTCCATGGCAACCACTTGGGGTTCAAATATCAATTTTTGTCAAATGCCATTCAGAATGGCATAAAATGCAACAAAACGTTCAAAAACGGTTTTTGATGGTTGTAATAAGCAAAAATGATCTTTATAAACATGCAGCCTGTTTTCATGACAACGATTTCATGGTTCAATATATCAATTTTTTTTCAAAAAGCCATTGAACGTTGCTTAGAATTCAACATGATGAGTTGTGAAAAACAAAAGTAATCTTTATACTGATGCAGCCTGTTTCCATGACAACCATTAGGTTGCAAGATATCTAAGTTTTTCAAAAAACAACACCAAAAAGGTACGATTACTCCAAATATTTAACAATAAGACCATCAAAGGTTTAATCCAATGGAATGTCTACGATACCACTTGTTTCCTGGCAAGAACTTTGAACTTCTAAATGGTTGCCATGGAAACAGATGGCAGAGTAGTGGACATTATATTGATTTTTACCCATCCTAGATATGCTTATCGTTAAACTTTCGGGGTTTCTGTTAAATTCCAGTAATTAGTAAAGATAAAGAAATATACAACTTTAAGTATAAGGTAATGTGGCCATCAAAGTGGCTGAAATGACTGCCAGAAACGCATGTAAAATATCATTTTATACTGTTCTGCCAGGCTACATTCACCCCCTTCCCTCCAGGAGTGTCTGTGAATGTAGTGTTAGTGTACAGTTTTTCTTTTAAGTGTCAATATGAACATTTCTCTGGTAAAATTTTTGGACATGCTTACCTGTAAGACACTGACCTATGAGACATTAGGCAATACCTTTTTGATCAAAGGCCAAATGACACGAAACATACATTAGTCAACATACTTTATATTTACTTCTTTATGAATCTGTATCAAACTAAGATGGTTATAATAAATACACTTATTGTACTATTAAAAAGCTCCAATTCCTATTGCCTTCAAATAATATTTGGGAAGAGTTCACCTCCGAGACATAGCTTAGCCTACTAGTATACCTTATGTATGTGAAGTAAAATGATACAAAACACAATGGTTGGCATAGATTATATGTTACTGCGTGATGGATCTGTCTCAAATTAAGATCTATTTAGGGTAAGACATTTAGTGCAATATTGTGTATTTGAAATTTAACAAGTCATCGTTGATGACACAGTCCTGACTTATTGATGGGTACTTTGAATACGAGTCCGTGGAGAAGGTAGAGTCCTGTTCATTAATTGGGTCTGTAAATAAGGGTAGACCCACCTTCCTTGGGTGCTTTTGGTCAATTTTTGTTCTTTGGTAAATTTTGAATCGTTGCAATATGGTCTTTGAGTGGACTAAAAGTTTGAACCATAACATATCCGGAAATGTGTTAGATTTTAACAAAAATGAACATTGTAGGCCAGTTCGTGGGCCGTTGTTTTTCTTATATCTTAATGGTTTCCAGATTAGTCAAACTATCTCAAGAACGCAAGTAGATTACGTTAATTCCATCCGGAGGAGTGCGCATACGTCGGTCTTCTTCCGCGTTACCAGTATGCAGTAGGAAATATATCGCCCGGGTATGTGAAAGAATGGTCCACAAAAGCGAAATATCAAGCAAATGGCAGAGAATGGGAGAAGAGTTGAAATTGAAGCTTCAAACTGCAGTTTCCAATGCGTTTACAAAAGGTATGAATTGGAAATGGTCGCAAGGGCGCACTGTAAGTTATGCAGAACTCTACTCATTCCACACTGGACTGAGCTTCGAACAATAGCTGATGATTTATTTTGCGCACAACTGAGAGACTGCTCATTGTAGTCTACGTTATATTCACCTTGTTTTCATGTAGGACATATTAATAAACTGTTCCCGTACAAAACAAATAACAGCCGAAATCCAAATATTACGTCTCCGTCTTATGTTTGACATTTTTGCCAAATAAAGTCCAGCACCCAAAATTAATCGCCGCCGAAAACCAAAACGTACATTCGTTTTCGATAACAAGTGACGTGACTCAATGCCAAGGCTAAAGTCTGATATTCAAAACTTACCCCGCCCAAATCAAATTAGGTTTACTGCCGATATTTCGAAAATTACGTCTTTTTCTGATAACGTTCAACAGTTTGTCTGCACCAAATGAAGTTGAAATATGAAATATTGATCCCACTCCGACCTTATTGCGACTGAAGATAAAAATGTCTGATAATTTTTCATATGTCTGCAAATGCCCAGTGAAGTCCTGCATTCAAAAGTGTTCCCGCTTATTATGTTACGGTTTGAAGTATCCAATGAAGATTACGTTGCTGTACGCTACTACAAGTTTTCTTTCATTTTCTTGTGAAAATGGTTGCAACGTCTTTTTGTTTCGACAGTTGGTCGAGAAACATTCTCTGTTAGTAGAAATTCGAAATATGCGAATAGTGCGAACTTGTATAGCGAGAAAATCGCGCAGTCGCTCCTCTGCCCGATTAGGAAATGTATACGTAATATATTGTAAATTCTGTCTGGGGTGACACACGTACAATTTTGCTACATTACATAAGAATGATGCCGTGACTTACAACATCAACACAATGTTGACCTAGCAGTTTTTTCAATCTTCACCGTAGCTAATCATAAAGCAGACAAATAGTTTTCTCGACCTACTTTTATTGATGGACTGCTCAAGAAATGAGTCGAAGTCAATCTCGAGTGAAAAGTATGCGATAATTCACAGCACAAATTCATGTCAGTATAGTTTTGGAATGATTACGATTCAATTCTTATTAGGTAATTATACACTTATGCATTAATTTAAGAAAATAACAAGAAAAATAATAGAATAATTTCCATGGACTTGAAAAAAGTAAACAACCACGAACGGGCATTTTCGAATCAGCAACTGCTTTTTCCTGTGGATGAACTCAATCAAGCTGAGGAACAGCGTACTCCTGGTCTGCCTATTGTCGTTGTAATAGCAGTTCAACAGATAGTCACAGTGAAGAACGATGTACTCACGTTCAACATACATATCAGAGAACGCGATATTCAACTGTTGACTGAAGTTCATGTATTTCATTACTTGTACAAAACTCGACCGTCACGAGTTGGAGAATGACGCATCTGTTATCAGCGTGGTCACAGATTCACATCTGTTTTACGTACCACTGAACCGAACAAGTTGCTTTTATACCCAGGGCTTTTAGAATTGTTCGAGTTTCGTGTCAGAATCGATTTATTTCAGTTTTTCGCCAACTGCTACCTTTTATCTTGTGTTAGAAAATCGTTTTAGATACCAGATATTCTCTGGTGTAGCGTAACGATGGATTCCAACCTTGCGCAACACAACAGTGTTTGTCCTGCACTAAAGCTGCCCTGAGGTCGGAAACCGTGTTCAAGGTGGACTGTGGTCGTACAACAACATGCAGTTGACACAAACTCGAAGTTTCGGGTTCTGATACTGTTGAAGACGAAAAAAGGCTAGGATGCAACTACAATTGAAGGAGTTTCACCTTGGCAGTACGGAACGTAAAACTAAAAGCTAGGGTAAGCAACACGGCGTCTGAATAAACTTCACGGCTTTGGCGCCATGGACAACATTGTTAATTTATTGTCACGTGTCCCTCTCCGGACACGAAGCTGAAAACGCGGTGACGATTACACAACCAATAAACAGGAAAACACAATGTCATCGGACTTCGCATGCAAAATCACATCATTTTTGCGAAATATACGCAGCCGGCCATTTCTTCGCTTGATAATCAGATTTTAACTGGTACACTACAGTGTACAGTTAATACGCTAGTTTGTATTTAGCAAGAAGATTATCCCCAGATTTAACTCAGAATGTAAATAAAGCCTAATGCTTCCGCCGAGAACTGGCCGTTTCAGTGTTCATTTTCTTCCAATTTTCATCACGTCATGTATTATTTCCTTCATGCCACAAATTCAGACAATTGTTTAAAAAGTCCTGAACTTCATTATGGACTGGTCATTTCCACCGAAAATGTGAGCGAACCGGATTTTAGCTGACTTTGTACGATTCCAAGGGTCGCATGCACATTTCTGCGATTTACTCCGTTCCGTTTTTGGCAATTTAAAGAAACTTCTGGAGAGTGTAACTTGATGCCATGTTGACGGATTAGCCTTATCTTTGGACAGGCCGTAGTTAGTGACCGTTTCACTTGCTATTGACAGCCAACTACAGTATATCACCTCGTAACTCACGAAATTAACCTCTATACCGTACAGATCATGCAATGAGGTAGTGGCGTTGTGACACAGTCACATAGCTTATTGGGTGTCAAACATTTACCATGAGACGCTGATATATTGAAACAAGAAATAATACATTTTCGTAAAAATCCAAGGAGCAAAAATAATTTTAGTCAGTATGAACCGTGTTTGTGCAATTTTGGCGTGTTCATAAAATACCAGGCCGAGCCATGTCCCATGAGAAAGCACTTCCAAATTTCATTAGAAAGCTGTTAATTTTTAGTCCCCACATGTTGATCTTTCCGTGGTATATAATGACGTGCACAGATATGTAGTATCATGTTAACCCTCTGAAAACCGTAATTTTTCCAACACAAATTTTCCTGCAACATTTTACCAATTTTTATGAATTTTTCTTTCACTTTTAGGATAATTTTGCATCAAATGGACATCACAATTTATTAGCCACAGGTTTTTCCATTTTGTCAAAAACCTGAAAAAACCTTGAATGGGGTATTATTTAATAAAGCAACACAAATTGACTTTAACGCTCAAAAGGTTAATTAATTGCTGATTTGCATATTTACTGAATTTACTTACGTACGTTACGTATGTACCTACAAATCAGGCGCTGGGGTTGCGGCGTTCTGCTGTTGTATGTGTTCCCATCAGCTGTGAAAATATGCTGTCAATAGGGGCTACTTTTTCTCATTTCAGAAATGTATGTAAATACATTTGTATTTTGCTAGCATCATAGAGAGTAGGGAATAGGGAGTACTACAAGTGCAGCAGCCTAAGTATTTTCATCATTAAAAAACAGGGTAAGAATATCATCAAAAACGTGGATTACATGTCAAAAATAACTTGTCAAATTTCATACCAGCTTGCATATTGACATCATTGGGGTGTTATGCTGATGAAATTAAGATATAGTACACCTGATTCATTATATCTGATATTTCTTTGTGGTACTACATAATTGTATTGGAACAGGTAAACTCTAAGTTTAATGTTTATATAAGGAAGAGATTATCTCCAGTACATGTTTAACTAATTTGTATATATTCCCCAGAAAAGCGTCAAAGTCCACGCAACAGGACAAATATTTTCGTAAAATAATTTCAGTTATACAAGACCGGCAATTATTATTCTGGGGACTATTATTGGTGCTGTACACAGTATAATACCACGCCTAACTCCTGTGCTACTCATGTCAGGGTAAGCTTACGGTACATACCAAGTCCACCACAAAGTAGACACTGTAATTATACAACAGTTGATTAGAAATTGTGCCCTTTATAGTCCTCTCATAATTACACAAATTTCTTAGAGACTTAGAACAGTCTCTGAGAAATTTGTGTATTATGAGAGGACTGTACTCAAAATATCTCACTATGTAGAGATGTCAGAATTAATGCGTGTACCATACGGCTGCCTTGTGTTGAATACGATATAAGGTCCTCATTGTACAGAGGCGCGGGCGGACATATATAATATATCGAAAAACTTTTCTGGCATCCACAATTCATGTCGGAAAGAATATTCTTCCACCATTAAGCTTAAGGTGAAAACTCTTTCACTGATTCGCTGTGTGTCTATGATGAAATTACATGTTGACACGCTGTCAAACAGGGAATTGCTACATTTGCACAGGAACAAGTTCAACTCGCCATCCCCTAAACCCCTAACCCATAACTACATAACACCAGTAATGTGTAGTAAACAAGTTAACTCACTTTTCAACTTAGGTTCAGCTATGTTCTTGAATACCTTCTCGTATAAATTACATATTCAGGCGCTCCCACAGAGAGCTAAGCTGAGCATGTTAACACCCTACATGAGCAAAATAAACGCTAAGCTGAGCATCTGAACACCCTACATGAGCAAAACGTGTTGCATTGTGGGTATTTTGAAGATGGCAGCCGCCATGGACAGCCTCAGCACTGAAAACTAGTATCGTTGAGAAGCGTTATTTGGGAAAAATAAAAACATCAGAGTACGCAGCATTATTTCAAGTGTCTATGCACATAGTTCATTACATAGCAGAAGCTCAAACTACAAGATTACTCCAACACATATTAGGAAAGCTCGATAACCCTCAATAGCGTTATTGGATAACTAAGTATTAGTTTTTGCCGCTAAATTGTGGTTTAGCCCTCTCAGTGTAAGCATTACAACTATTGTATCGATCGGCCCAGATATCATCCGCTGAAGAACTGAGAATTTTTTTTACATTTTTCATTTCACAGAGAATGGTAAAACGTACCATTGCTAATCAATCAATAGGACCCATAGGCCTAATTTATTTCATATAATTCTTTAAGACCCTTAGCGATTGTATGCAACATAATAATTATATAATTCTTTATGCCCCTAAACTTCTATAATAATAATAATAATAATAATAATAATAATAATAATAATAATAATAATAATAATAATAATAATAATAATAGGAAGAAGATCGTATTACCCCTACTTCTTGAACCGCAATGACTGAGCAAATTTTATCCTCTGAGCGTCCCCTTACTTGAACTGAATTAACGCCCTTAGGAAATCTAAAATAGTAATACTGTAAGAAATAAAAATAAATCAATGCTAAGGAAAAGTAGATATTTCAAACGTAAACTTACTTTTCGTCGGTGAGGTTGCCGTAGCTTTGCTGCAATTTTGTCAGGAAAAAGTATCTTTAAGAATTTGTTGTGTTTTCATCGTAATTAACAAAGCATCAAACTTTTGAATCTAAACTTCATGCTGCTTGACAAACTGAGTCCAAACATCCACTAACAGCCAATAGTATTTTCAAAAGTGGTTTCATCACCACGAAATCTTATCTTACAAGACAACTACTGTACCTTACCTGAGGCTGGGATGGTGATACCGTCACGGACAGAGGGGACGACATTCTGAAAGTGAGAGGAGAAGTGATACTTAGTTTCTGGGAAGTGTAAACTTTTCAATCCAACTTGATTGCCTCCATAATCATTCAATAATGAAGGGTAAATCCTTCTGTAAAACTATTACAAATGGATGATGTTGCTCAGAAAGGAGCATAATTACTTTTCTATATTGCTGGTGCGTTTTAATTACACTGGCCCGAGTCACTTATTGTTGCCATGTCAGAAAACATGAAAATTGTGAAACAAATTCAACTTTCGATAGTCATTTTCAATATACAACTGCAATTCGAATATTAATTACGTTTCCGCTGCGATATTAGTAAAGCGCTAATCATTAATGATCGTGGGCTGAATGCATTGACCAGCCAGTAACTGCTTCTACCTGGAAAAGCCAAGCAACGGGGCCAATTTGAATATAGACGGATTGCCTGCGAGATAATAATCGTCTATATTCTGCAAACAAAGGAATGGACAGGTTTATGTCCATCTGTCGTGCTGTCACCGATATCTTCCTGAAATCCCATGTTTCTACTAGTAGGTGTTACATAAATAAGTGATATTGTAGAAGTTTGTGGTCTATAATAATGTCGTTCAGGAACTGTGTAGCGAGTATGTATGTTCTGGTAAAGA